>NW_005871714.1:249425-255680 GCF_000147115.1 Myotis lucifugus | reverse complement strand
AAAACTACCAATATTCCCCCCACCCCAACCCACCCCCCCGCCGTCCTCGCTTCCTGGCACAGGATCCTGGGCTCCGGGACAGGTTAGGGGACTAGCATGGCCCTCTCAGATGAACGCAGACCTCTGCTCCCTGGGCCAAGAGACCCTACACCAGGGGTCCTCAAACTTTTTAAACAGGGGGTCAGTTCACTGTCCCTCAGACCGTTGGAGGGCCGGACTATAGTTTTAAAAAAAAACTATGAACAAATTCCTATGCACACTGCACATATCTTATTTTGAAGTAAAAAAACAAAACGGGAACAAATACAATATTTGTATTTGCATGTGGCCCGCGGGCCGTAGTTTGAGGACCCCTGCCCTACACCCTCTCCAAGTGCAATGTGAATGGAGCCTTCTTCCATGTTTCCTCTCTTTTCCTTGCGGTCCGGGAGGGAGGCCTGTAGACGCTCTTCCAAGATTTATAGAGATTTTTTCTTTGTGCACCAGGAGGTAAATAGTCCATGGACTTTTGAAAGAAAATCGGTGTTGTCTGCTTGGTACCCACATATTTACATGCACATACTTTGTAACGCCACACACACATGTGCTCAATTGAGTTTGTTAATTGTGTCCTCGGAATACATTTATCAGCTGATAGGGTAAAGCCTTTTCTCAACAGACCTAAATTAAATCATTGGTCTGGTAAAGGATGCTTCTGTCTGCACTTTGGTGCTGGGGTTGGTCATAAATTGCTTCTTATCAGATTCAAGTGGCCAAGGAGGGTGGTTCTGCCTTCACTCAGCCTTCCTGTCCTTCGTGTATGTGATTTGCAAAGCCCTTCCTTTTAGAAGGAATAGCGGGACAGAAACCAAGACAGAATCCTGCCCTGGAGTGATGGATGGAGCAGGAAAGGCGTAACAATGAGGTGTTCCTATCATTGCGCTTTTAAGGAATTCTAACAAAGGACATAATTTCCTCCCTGGTGTTTTTTCTTACTTCATTGCCTGCTAAAGTAGACCTCCTGTGTTCTGGCCACTCACCACTCAGTCCTCTGATCTCCTTCCAGGGAATCCCCCTCCCACGGTTAATCCATTCAGTTCATCTGATGGTCAGTCCTGAGTATTACAGTCCCCAGGCCACACTGATGGGTTCAAGGACGGGCACTTGACCCAGTCAGAACTAGAAAGACACGGTGAGGCTGCTCCTGAGACCATCGGACAAGAGATACGTGCTTCCCAGTGAACTTGAACAGGGAGAAGGTGAGGTTGGAGCTGCTGGCAACCACCTTCCCACCAGGAGGAGGGAAGCCAAGGAATGCTGAGAGAGAGAAGCAGAGGCTGGCGGTATCATTTGAGCTCCTTCACTGATTTGTAACTGAATACATTCCTATCCTGGGACCTTCCAGTCCTGGGAGCCAGTAATGTTCTTTTACTTGGGCCAGTTTGGGTTGTGTTGTCCGTCATTTGTAATTTCAAGTCCTGGATGACAGCAGTGCCTGCAGAGTGTGCTGGACACATGAGTTAACAATAGAGAGAACAACAGAAATCTGAAATCACAATTAAAATGCAACTTGACAATTTTTGTAATAAATGGATGAGCCAAGTGCCACAGGCCCAGAGAGGAAGTGAGGAGCTAACCTTTCGTGGTCTGCCTGCAGGAGGCCTTCGAAACGACAAGCTTAGGGGCACCTGTGTTGGGCCATGGACCCCGGGAGGAGGCACCTGCCACTCTGGGGGTGCCATGCACTGATACCCAGAGGCTCCCCGTTCCGGTGCATTTCAATCAGCCCAGCTCCTGTTCCAGTCAGGCCCGCTGTAGGGGTGTGATTGCTTTGGATTGATTTTTGCCCGTGGTGCGGTCCGAACCCCCAGCCCAGGGATGAGGGGAGACTAGTCACGTCCGGGAGGCTCCCTACTGACAACAGCAAAACTCAGCCAGGGGTGACGGATTTAAATGAATTTTTAAAGCCAGCATCCCCTTGTGCACCTAGCATAGGAACGGGCTTTTGACAAATGGTGGTGGGGCACTTCAGGTCAGTAAAACACAGCAACGGTCATCGTAGGAGCCACCACTTTCACCTGCTCACAATATGCCGACACCTCTGAGCCCTTTGCCTAAATTCCAGGGCGTCCTCAGCTTTGCACACGGAGCTGGTTTCCCTGGTTACTGACCCCTGGCCTAATGCCTGGGCTTTGTCGGTCATTAATTGTTTGTATTATTGCCGCCCCTGCAGACATGGTCTCATTTAAGCTTCATGACCACGCTGAGGTGAGGACTGTGTTGTACCCATTTTACAGAGGAGGGAAGAGAGGTTACCTGCCCGGCTAGGAAGTGGCAAAGCTGGGACTTGATCATCGGGATGCCCTGTTGCTCCTGTGGTTCCATTTATGCCAGGAAAGACATTTTCTGGAGCCGGGCCTTGGTATCCCTGGGACGGTGCTTTGAGACACCTGGCGGTTCTGTGCACCGTCTCCCATGTGTGCCATTGGGACGGGGTCCAGTGACCAGCCAGGAGTTGGCCCTCTGTGGCAAGCAAGCCCCATCTCAGCAGCAGACTCCTGCCCCTCAGTGGGACTTTGGGGCTCTGCTGTGTTGGGGGGCCAGATGTGGTGGATGGAACCTCTGCCCTCATCTGGAATGTTCCAGAAAACAGATGCCTCCATGTTTCAAAGTCAGCTTTGAGCAGAAGTGGAGACCGCGGCCCAGTGCATGCATGTGGTTCTTATCTGTCTTCCACTCAGCCAGAGACGTGAAACTTGAACTTGCTGCCTAATTTTCAGAGACTGTCCTTGAACACTAGGTTTGGGGCGTCAGAGATGAATGGGATTTGGTTCCTAACCATGGGGACCCCATCTCACCTGTCAGAGAGAGAGAGAGAGACAGACAGGCGTGTTAGTAAGTGTGATACAATCCAAGTTGGACAATGACGCTTGGGGTGCACAGGGAGGGTGCTCCAAGACCCCAGGAGAAGGAATAAATTCACTCAGCCGAGGAGTAATTTCAGGGGAAATTTAAGGAGAATAGGGGCTAATTTGGTCCTTGCAGGATGATTAGGAGTTTGTGAGAGCAGGGCCCAGGCATTTCAGGCAGATGGGACCACACAGGCAAAGGCACAGAGATTCAGTGTGTTTGGGCAGCAAATAGTCCCCAAGAGCTGGAACGGGGGCTGAGGGGTACAACTGAAAGGTAGCCGGGTTCATTCATTCATTCATTCACTCATTCTTCCTCTCATGATTTCCTTCTTCTATCCGCTAGGAGGCAATTATTGAGTGTCTGTTATGACTGAGGCACAGGGTCAGGAGAGGAAAGGTTTGCTAGATGGGTGAGAGCAGAATCTTCCCAAACCAGGATGCTCAGGAGAGGGGATCCCCCCCGCACCCCTCGCCCCCGCAGCAAGCCCGAGGCTTCAAGGAGGTGCCAGGTGAGCGGAAATCACTCTGTCCAGCACAACTGTTCAACCGCAGGAGCGGGTTCCTGCGAAGACGTGAGGGAAGCTGGAAGTGCAGTGTCAGGGACTGATGCGTTTGTGGGGGTTTGCTGAGTCCAAGGTGGGCGGGCCCCAGCCCTGAACCTTGACCTTTACCCGGTGGCAGGAGCCAGGCGCAGGGGAGCTCTGCTCTGAATCCAGGCTGCCCAGGGCCTGGATCAGCGCCCGCTTTCTGGCTGGGTCCCTTCCCCTCTGGACCTCTGTCTTCCCTTGGGAAATGGATGATATGACACCCCACCCGCAAAGCGGTTTGATGCTCTGAGATGCCAAAGCGCTCCCAGCAGGGCCCTGCCTTGTGACTCTCCAGGGGGAACCGCTAGCACCGAGCACCGGGCCAGGCTCACCACACACACTGCCGATCAGACTGACGGGCAAACGCCAGGTGCCACTTCTTCCACGGGCTCATCCCCTCCAAAATGTATCGACGGGAAGCTAGTCAGCATCGGATGCAAAGATGCTGGGTCGGGGGGGGGACTTTCACCTCTGCCCCCTGGCCGAGGTCAAGGACCCCTTTTCCACACCAAACCCCACGTCTGTCCGGAGATGCCGGAGGAACAGACTTTTCCAGGCGAATGTGGGCGCCGCGCCTTCCCAGGATGAAAATAGATCGCCCTGGGACCGCAGAAGCTAATGGAGATGATAATGAGGATCGCTTATTAGGACCTGTCTTCTAAAGTTCATTTGGGCTTTTAATAGACTCGACAGCGCTTCTGCTTAGCAGGGATGACAGATCTTCTTGATTTGGTATTTTTAAGTCCAGATCTCCGTACCCTGGCTGCTCCTGGGCTCCACCGCCCCACCTCTGCCATCGGAGGCCGAGGTAGCCTTTCCCACAGGAGGAGCCTGGAGGAACCCCAGGCCAGAGAGACGGGTGTCCCTCCCTAGGGAAGCACAGCCCCAGGCAGGCCACCCCCTCCTGGTGCACCGGGCTGTACGAGGTTGAAGAACGTCCCCTGGAAATGCATGTACACCCGGGACCTCAGAGCGTGGCCCTATTTGGAAATGAAACCTTTGTGGCTGGAACTAGGGAAGTGCAGGGGAGCTCACACTGGTGACAGGGGGGCCCCCGTGCAGAATCCGGTGTCCTTGTAAGAAGACCCAGTGAAGACACACTGGGCAGGAGGCCATGTGGCCAGAGGCAGGGACTGGGGTGACGTGTCTATAAACCAACGGGCGCCAAGGATCGCCAGCGACTGCCGAACGCTGCAAGAGGCAGGAGTGTCCCCTGGAGTCTTGGGAGGGAGTGGCCCCAACACCTTGACCTCAAACTCCCAGCTCCCAGGGCTCTGACAGGGACCACTGCAGGGAGCGAATGGGGGCGATGTCATGTAAGCTCAGGGTTGCCTCCAAGGCCACTGGAGGGGAGCTGACACCCCAGAAATGGCTGGCTCCCCTGCCACACTTCCGGAGAGCTGACACCC
The DNA here is from genome assembly GCF_000147115.1 of Myotis lucifugus. Lineage (NCBI taxonomy): Eukaryota > Metazoa > Chordata > Mammalia > Chiroptera > Vespertilionidae > Myotis > Myotis lucifugus. Next base: position 250,793 of record NW_005871714.1, on the reverse strand, counting down.
TTTTATAGGTGAGGAAACCGAGGCTCGGAGAGGTGAAGCAGCTCACTCAGAGCCACACAGGGAGACCTGGGTTCAAAGCCCAGGTGAGGGCCCCGAGGCCGAAACCTCCCCACCGGGCACTGCTCGGCGTGAACGCCTGACCGCCGCCACTTGGCAGTGGGCCCTGCAGACCCCGACAGTGGGCAGGCCGGAGTGGGGGACCCAGCAGGCCCCTCTGCCACAGGCCTCGCCTCTGCTTGTCCTTCAGAAACGGGCCAGAGAGTGAAAGCTGAATGTGGGGGCCTCTGAGCCCCTTCCCTTTTCCCCTGTTCTTCCCCCTCCTGCCCCTCCGTCTCGAGGACCCCGTGGCATTGTCAGCGTCAGTGAAATGCTGAACAGAAGGCCGGGTTGCCCTCACCAGCCCCTGGCAGCACCGAGGACTGTTCCCATGAGTGGGAGCGTCAGTCCCAACAACGAGTGGCAGCCAGTTCCTGCTCCAGCGACGGCTTGTGATCAAAGCTTCCAGCTCCCATCTTCCCCACTGTTCCTGCCTGTCTGGGCCCCCCCAATTCCTGCCTGTCTGGCCCCCCCCAATTCCTGCCTGTCTGGGCCCCCCCAATTCCTGCCTGTCTGGGCCCTTCTGATTTGTTCCCTCAAACCTCCACTTGTGTGTTGGACAGTCTCAAGTCTCCAGCCACTGATGTTTCTTCTCGCTGCTCTGGGTGAGCTTGCGACCTTCCGTGGCCTTCACCTTCCGTGGCCTTGACCCTGAGTGAGCACAATGCAGGGGGCGGCTCTGGGCCGTCCTGGAGCCTCGGTGCAGGGCCCGAGTGTAGGTTCAGCGCAGCGGCTCTAACTCCAGGCAGCTGGAGACCAGTCAGTAATGTCGTGAGTCATTGGGACGTGCGGCTGGGGTTTTATAGCAACACCTTCTGAGGAGTTCTGTCATTTTCCTCTCTTCTCCTCTGAGGGTGTTTTCAGTGAAGCAGAGCACGCGGGGGCTGGAGGGTGGGTGGATATCACAGCCCCCAGACTGTTTCCCGATCCTCCCTGTTCTAAGGAGAGAAGGATGGACTGGGATGGGGTCCGAGGGGCTGAAGCAGGCCTGTGCCTCCACCCTTGCTAATCGATGCCCCAAAGCCGTGGTCGGGGTCATGTTGGAGCACTCGTGTCTGTACCCCTTTACACATTATAGGCTCTCAGATGAGGCCTTCATGCCGCAGAGCCTGGGAGGAGCAGGTTTCATTAGCCAGCAGACCTTCTGGAAAAATCCGGCGTCATTAAGAGCCTCGCTCCATGTGATGGCTGCTGGGCTGTGCCAGTCCCCTGCCCTCGGCCACTTCCTGCCAGCAGCCCCCCAGCACCCATCCCGCCCATGACGTGGCCATT
>NW_005871714.1:242177-247922 GCF_000147115.1 Myotis lucifugus | reverse complement strand
GCTCTGTCCGGAAGAACCTTCTACTGTGATGAATGTGTTCTATACCTGCCCTGTTCACTATGATGGCCGCCAGCCATGTGGCCACTGAGCACTTGCAATGCGGCTAGAGTGACGAAGGGCCTGAATTTTTCATTGTGTTCCATGTTAATGCGTTTTAATTTAAATGGTCACCTGTGGCCAGCAGTGGCCATATTGTACAGTCCCGTTCCGGACCATTCAATAGGATCATGAATGTGAAATTGCTTTGTGAACGGTGAAGTGCAGTTAGAGGAGCAGCCATGCATGTTTAAATGGAACATCCATGGAGAGGGCCAGATGCTATGTGAAGATGTCAGGATCATGCTTGTGATTAGTGTAACTCCTAACCTCGGGGGGCCTAAGTGGGAAGCCAGAGGGTGAATTTTGAGAAAAGGAGAGTGGGATCTGCCATATGTTTAGGCTGTGTTGGTAATAGAGCCTAGGGCTCCGGCATGGCTCAGTGGTTGATCATTGACCTATGAACCAGGAGGTCATGGTTCGATTCCTGGTCAGGGCACATGCCCGGGTTCTAGGCTTGATCCCCCCATGTGGGGCATGCAGGAGGCAGATGACCAATGATTCTCTCTCATCATTGACATTTCTATCTCTAACTCCCTCTCCCTTCCTGTCTGAAATACACACACACACACACACACACATATAGATCCTAGGGAGGAAAAAGCAGAAGTGGGTGACCAATAAGGAAGCCGTTGCAATAATCCAAGAAGAGATGATGGTGGCAGGGAGCAGAGAGGGAGCAGTGCAAGGTGGGACAGCGTGATGGGTCGGGGTCTAGTTTAATGTAGAGCCATAGGACCGTCTGGTGGATCAGATGTTGGCTAGGAGAAAAAGAAGTCAAGAATAACTCCGGATGTAAGCTCGAGTGACCGGAAGGAGAGCACTACTATTTATTGAGACAGAGAAGACGGGGCAGAAACAAGTTTACAGGGCGCGAGGTGAGGGAAATCAGGAGTTCAGTTTGGGGCAGGTTAAGTTGGAGATGTCTATTAATCATCTAAGAGTTTGAAATTCAAGGGAGAAGCGAGAGCTGGTCATATGAATCTGGGAATGGTCAGCATAGAGATGGCGTTTAAAGCCACCATACCCCCAGGCAGGTGAGTGTGGGTGGAGAAGAGGCCCGAGGCTTCAGCCCAGCGCTGGGCCCTCCAACATTTGGAGGTCTGTCAGGAGGAGGAAGAGGCTCCAACAAAGGCTATTGAAACAGAGCAGCAAACCTGTAGAGAGCGAGGTCCCGGAAGTAAGGTATGTCAAGGAAGAGAGTGATGAACAGCAAGTGCTGCTGGGAGGCTAAGATGGACCGGAAAACTGACCACCAGGTTTAACAGCATGAAGGTCATAGGTGACCTTGGATTGTTTAGAGCAGTGGTTCTCAACCTTCCTAATGCTGCGACCCATGTTGTGGTGACCCCCAATTTCATTGTTACAAATTGAACATAATTAAAGCATAGTGATTCATCACAAAAACAATATGTAATTATATATGTGTTTTCCGATGGTCTTAGGCGACCCCTGTGAAAGGGTCGTTCGACCCCCCAAAGGGGTCACGACCCACAGGTTGAGAACCACTGGTTTAGAGGCATGTGAGCATGAATTGCCGGATGGAGGGAGGGAGGGATGGATGGATGGATGGATGGATGAAAGGTTAACTTAACAAATGCAGCTGACTGCAGCATCCTTTACTTGTAACAGCACTTAAGCAGGTGTTGCCTGGCACCCTGGATGCCAGAACCAAACCTGTTGCGATTGGTCCCCTGCTGGCTGCAACATTAGAATCTTGGCTCCGTCTGGTTTGATTCTTCTTCTTTGGATTACCCATAATGCTCTCAGTTTATTTATTTTTCTCTTTTTGAGGCTTGAGAAGAGAAAGAAAGGGAAGAAAATGGGAGAAGAAAACCAGCTCTGGGATTCTGGGTTTACTTGGTTTTGTACTGCATTTGCCAAACTGTTTTTGTTTTGCCAAATACCCCAGCTTTTCAGGGAGGTCAGAATTGCAGAGCCACTTACTTCCACAAGGGGGCGCCCCTGTTGATTCTCCTCCACTTCTAAAGCCAAGTGAGAAGAGGTTTGGGAATAGGCTTCTAAGGTGTAGTTAGGGATTTGGAGATGTTATGTAAAGTATTATTTATCTTTTTCCTGGATCTGGTAGTTGCATTCATTGGTCTGGGATGGAGGATGGAGAATGGAGCCTGTCTTGCATTACCTTAAAGCCCTAATTTCCATGAAGCAGATTCTGTCTTCTCCTCATAATGAAAGCCAGGTAATAGGAGGCATGAGGCTCAGACCCCAGGCTTTCTGCCCAGAGTGCACTGGAGTCAGCTCTTCCAGACTCATGAGAGTCGTGAGAACTTTCAGGAAAGACTGAGCCTCACATCGGTAACTTCAAATGGACAATTGATGATAGTGTGTTTACACCAAGGCAATTGGCAACCACTACAAATCAGGGCTCCTCCCACCTCCAGATCTTGTTTTGAACATTTACCAGCACATCACTGCCCGTGGCCCTCAGCACTAGGAAAGAGACCCTCAGCTCCATCTGAAGAGCAGTCTCAGCAATACAACTGCTTTCCAGCCAGGAAGGGATTTCCGCCCAGGCGACTGCCACGTAAACAGACATGCTCAGGAAGATGTGTTGCCCACAGACTTTCAGAGCTGACGCCCCTGCTTCAAGCCCTGCGAGGTGACAGTGTGATGGGAGAGAGCTGCTCCTCTGGCGAATGGTGAGATGAAAAGCAGTTGCTCAGCTGAGAAGAAGGAGAAAACCGAGACAAGCAGAGCAAGGCTGGCATCGTCATCGATGTTAGGATTTCATCTCATTAGGGCGTCTCAGAGGCGAGCTGCGAAGGCAGAAACAGCAGAGGAGGCGACGGCTGTATGGGATTGTCAGTGTCATCTGTTCCCTGTCCCCAGTCCTATCTGCACAATCACCGCCTCTGCTGTCACCTGTTCCGTTTCCAATCTTGTGTGTTTTACTCACACAAATGCCGCCAGCATCCGTGGTTCTGGCTGCCGTGGCCTCCTTACAATGCAAGCTGGAGAGGTAGTCCTAGGCAGGTGGTGAGCAAAGCAAAGAGCAGATAGGAGGGGGGACAGACCTTGGGTGTGCAGGCAGGAGCTAGGGCTTACGACCATCGACCATCGCTTCTCTGCAGGTCTTTGCAGGGAAAGCAGACATGGTATTGAAATTAGTTAAGTATGGGGCCGGGGGGCGGAGGGCGGGGCGGGGGGGGGGGAGGTGTCGAGCTAGATTGCTTGGGTCCCAGTCTTGCTCGACCACTTACTAGCTGTGACCTTGAGCACATTTCACCTTCTGTGCATGCCTTAGCCTCCTGTCTATAAAATGAGGTGATGATGGTATAAAAAATAGTGAGCTTGTGAGGATGAATGAGTCATCTGTGTAAAACTCCTAACACAACGCCTGGCACATAGAGCTTAATGGACATTAGCTCTGATCATTCCCTCCCAGGCCTTTCTTCAGAAAGGCATGTCAAGATTGGGAAAAGCCCGCTCTACCACTTAAGACACTCCAGAGCCATTCACACTGAGAGCAGCACTGAAGGAAACAAATAGGCCTTTGGGCAAGTTGAAACCCACTTGTATTCGTCAGACGTCCTTGATTTTCTGGTGAAAGAAACTTAATCCAAACTATCTAAAGCCAAAAAAAAAAAAAGTTCAATAGCTGTGGCTCAGGTCATTGAAAATGCCAGGGTGGATGCTTCAGGCATGGCTGGATCCAGGAGCCGAAGCAGTGTCACCTGAATGCTCTCATACTCTCCTCCCACCGCCAGTCTTGCGGCTTTGCTCCCCTTTGTTCCCTTGTAGGTTGGCCCCGTTCTCTCCCACCGAGTAGCCTTCCTCTGGGAGCTGGGAAGGTAGCCTCAAGCATGGTGCTGACAGCCAGGTCTTGATTCATAGACTTGGTTCTTGTAAATATTTGTAAATATTAGTTGTAAATATTTGCATTACTTTCCATATGAACAACTGCAAGCCGACTTTGGCCCACCCCTGTCTGTGCTGATTGAGAAGTCAAGTAGGATTATTTATAGCCATTGCTTTGTAAACTGCTCAGTGCTACATGGGAGAGGAAGTCATTCCGAGATGTTATCTGCGTTGTAAATATCACTTGGCCAGCTTTCCGGGGAAAAGAGCCGGGTCTGAGCTCTCGCTGTCATCGTCCGTCAGCATCAGACGATGCTTATTCTGGCTGCAGGGTCAGAAGCAGCCGGATCTCCAACTGCAACAATCATTTAGGAAGTCGACTGGTTGGCTCAGAGAGACTCAGAGCCGCGCTCTGAAGACTCCTCACCACAGACCTGGGCCCGTGAAGTCCAGCCGGGCTCCAGATTGGTTAGAATACAATTGGATGTGTGTGACTCGGATATAGACGCTCCCGCATGGAGTGGACGTGCCCAACACACAGCCAGGCTCATTCATGTCGTCCCAGAGAGAGCGGCCGCGTGGAACGGGCCCAAGCGTGAGCAGCCATATTAGGTCTAATGCGTGCATGACCTCATGGACCCTTACCACAGCGTCCTACCCCCCACCGCACAGCTAATGTGTCTGAACCAGCTGTGGGAGGAGGTTCTGTCATAGGCTCAAGGGGGACTGAGAGAGTGGGGACGGGAGGGGTGATATGACACAAGTCAGGTGCCCCATAAAAATCTGAGCTGGTGATCATGGCAGCAATACCAGACACGTGCTAAATGCTCCGTGTACATGTTCCCTCTTAGTGCTTGCAGCAGCCCTTCAAGACAGTCTCTGTGGGCGCCCATTGTGTAGATGGGAAAGCTGAGGTCCGCAGGGGTTCGGTGACTCGCCCTAGGAAACGTTGGTAATAAGTGGTGGGGCTGGGATTTGGATCCAGGCAATCTGGCTGTAGAACTGTTCTAGTTCCCGCGGCTACATGACAGAGCTTAGTGATGTAAACACTAGTAATTTCATTGTGCTCAGGAATCTTGCGGGTCAGGAAACTGAACAGGGCCAGGGTACCTTGTTACTGCCTCATAATGGCCGAGCCTCAGCTGGGGTGACTCAAAGAGCCGGGAGCAGGGCCTTCTGGGTCAGAGGGTCCACTTCCGAGATGGCGTCTTCACCCATCGAAAGAAGTGGGCTGCCAGCCGGCGTGGCTCAGCGGTTGAGCGTTGACCTGTGAACCTGGAGGTCACGGTTCGATTCCCAGTCAGGGCACATTTCCCGGGTTGCTGGTTCATCCCTAGTGGGGCGTGCAGGAGGCAGCCAATCAATGATTCTCTCTCATCATTGATGTTTCTGTCTCTCTCTCCCTCTCCCTTCCTGTTTGAAATCAATAAAAAAATATATTTAAAAATAAAAAATAAAGAAAGAAGTGGGCCCTACCCGGTTTGGCTCAGTGGATAGAGCATCAGCCTGCAGACTGAAAGGTCCCGGGTTCGATTCCGGTCAAGGGCATGTACGTTGGTTGCAGGCACATCCCCAGTAGGAGGTGTGTAGGAGGCAGCTGATGGGTGTTTCTAACTCTCTATCCCTCTCCCTTCCTCTCTATAAAAAATCAATAAAATATATTAAAAAATAAATAGAGAAGTGGGCTGGTGGGGCTCTGAGGCTGGGCTCAGCCGGGGCTGCTGCTCATGGCACCTGCGTGTGGTCCCCAGGTCACGTGGGCCCCTTAGAGCAAGGCAGCTGGAGTCCAAGAGAACCAGCGGGAGGGTGCGGGCCTTTTAGGACTCACCT
>NW_005871714.1:240134-241679 GCF_000147115.1 Myotis lucifugus | reverse complement strand
ACGTGCAGTAACTGTACGCCAGCCGACTGCCAGCAACGCTGTATTTTTGGCTACCCGTGAACAGGTTAAATGGAATGTTTCCGCGAAGGCAGGTCTCCTGTGATAAGCAGAGCGTCTCCAGTTGTATCAGAAAAGCCAGAGGGACTGGTCGGATGGCTTCCTTGCAAAACACTCCCAACCTTGTCGCAACCCGCAACCCGTAGGTGCCAACACAGGAAGCGGCAAACACCAAGGCCCAGAGAAACACGGGCCCGGGGAGGCAGGACTTCCTCGTGGGGCCCTGGAGGCACTGGGAGGACCTGGAGGCTGGGCTTCTGCCACCGATGCCGTGGCACGTTGGCCGCCTCGCCTCCCTTTCTGTCGTGCATGTAGCCCTTCACCCCAAGTGTCTGCTGATGTGCTGGGCATGTCCGAAGCCCTGGGGATAGGGCGTTGAGCACAGCACAGGTGTCACAGCATTTGGGAGCTACTGGCCTCACGGGCTGAAATGACTTCAGGGCCCTGCATGGCGGGTGCAGGTTCAGGCTCTGGAGTCAGATCGCCTGGTTTCAGGTTCTGTTCAGCCACGCACTGGCCGGGAGACCTCGTGGGTCGTTGAACCTCTCTCCTGCTCCGCAGAACTTGCTTCTGCATCATTGTCCTGGCAGTAAGGACAGGATCTGCCCCGTATGGCTGTTTAAATGAGACTCCAGTTTGCACGTGTGGCTGCTGGGGCTGGTGGTGTGGTGTGAGCTTCCGCCCCCTCCTCTGCACTCACTGTGAGCCCCCCCGCCCCCAGGGACCCTGCCCCTCCCTTGGGCTTCTTTCCGGCTGCTTCCAGCTGGTCTTGGAGCAGGTGCTCTGTGAATACCTGTTGGGTTAGGACGGCCGAACCTCAGATTTCACTGTGACTGAAGGTCGTTTTGAACAGTTGCCATATTTAGCAAAACTTCATTCTCCCCCCACACCCCCCCCCCAAAAAAAAACAAGGCCATTTGAAAACTCTGAAGGGGAGCCTGGTGAGACAGTCCTGAATTTGAATTAAAACTCCTCTCCTGCCCAGCCTGTGTGGCTCAGTGGTTGAGCATCGACCTATGAACCAGGAAGTCATGGTTCAATCCCTGGTCAGGGCACATACCCTGGTTGCAGGCTCCAACCCCACTGTGGGACGTGCAGGATCAATGATTCTCTCCCATCATTGATGTTTCTCTCTCTCTCTCTCCCTCTCTCCCTCTCCCTTCCTCTCTGAAATAAATAAAAATATATTTTTTAAAAACTCCTCTTCCATGGGTTAGCTTCTCACCTGGGCGAGTTGTTTATCTCTCCAAACCCCGTTTCCTTGTCTGTAGCAAGAGGAGTGGCCGGTGCAGGGCTGTAGGATGTGAAGTGAGGCCTGGAAAGCACTTTGCTCTGTTGGGTGAGACCAGAACTCCCACCCGCCCAGAGCTGCAGGTGTCAGAACAAAAGAGCTTGTGCAAAGCGAAGCTCTGCCTGGGAGGGATGGGGTGAGGATGAAGCTCCATGTAGAATTCAACTCCTTCTCCTCCTCACCCTCCTCTTCCCCCC
>NW_005871714.1:237419-239288 GCF_000147115.1 Myotis lucifugus | reverse complement strand
AAAGCCTTTCTTTTCGCAGACACACCCCTTCATTCCAACTGAGCTCAGAAGGGCGAGTCAGAATGGATGCCAAAATAGAAAGCAATTTAGAGGGCGTTTCAAACTTTCGTCGGCACTTATTGGGCACCTACTACTTCCAGAGGCTGTTCTAGGAACTTTAGATGGATTATTTCATTTAAGTCTCTTAACAACCCTGCAAAGGGGGGTACTGCTATCCTCCCCTTCTACAGATGAGCAAACTGAGGCCCGGGCGGTGAAGAGATTTGTCAAAGGTCATTCAGGGACTGAGAGGGGAGCTGGAATTCAAACCCAGACATCTCTCTCCAGGCTGCTCCTTCCCCGTGTCACTAACGTCAGCAGTGGTCCTTGAGCTCTGTGGCGAGGGGCACGGGCCTCCTTGGGATTCTCGTAAGGAGATGACCCCTCCCCCAGAAAGTGAGCCCGGGGCATGGTGCCTGGAGCATCTTCCCCGAAGCTGTGCCCTTTCCTAAGGCGAGACTGAGACACAACCAAGGTGGGGGGACACCTTTGCCTGCAACCCACCTTTCACCCCCAGGGTAGAATCTGCACAACTTCTTAGATAAATGTACGGGTGCACCATGTTGGGTACCGTTTCAAGGGATTCAACGCCCCTCTGTCCCCCCAAGCTCGCTCATCCCCTCACATGTACACTGACAAGCATTTCAGTTAAGAATCAGAAAACTCTTTCCTAACAGGCAGTTAGGGGCCCTGCGTTCACTCTGAGCTAGCGTTCTGAAATGAGCATGCCACTCACCTGCACACAGCCTACTTGGAAGTCACTTCCTTTCTCTGAGTCATTAGTAAACGCCCCCTGACCTACTGTGTATAATTAGGAAGCCCCTTTCTTTAGCCCTGAGGCCCCCCCAAGCTGTTTTGCAGAGGAGGGTGGCAGGCCAGAAGGACTTGGGTGCAGGCATTTTATACCCACGCCTGCCTCCTTGCAGGCCCACACAAGCTCGGTGAGGGAGATGGGTTATCTTCCCATTTCACAGATGAAGAAACAGCCTCAAAAAGATGGTATCACTCGCCCCGGGTTTCACTGCCTGTAAACAAGGAAACCCAACCAGCATCCCACGCCAAAGCATCGCTAGCTACCGTGCCGCTGAATCCAGGAATGAATTAGCATTCAGGACCATGAGTAGCAGAAGTGTGGACTGCGTGGCTTGGCCGAGACTGTACACACGCCAAGTTCTCCAGTCAGGGGTGTTTGTGGCTGCAGTCAGAGAAGCCCAGAGCCAGTGCGTTTCTGAAGGTCATTTACAGCCGAGCATCTCAACTCGACGTGAATGACAATCACTTAAGCTCTTGTTAAGACGCGAAGTCTGATTTGCTAGCTCTGGAGTGGGGCCAGGATTCTGCGTTTCTAGCAAAGTTTCCAGGTGAGGCCCGCGCTGCTGCACCGAAACCACGCTGTGCGCAGCCGGGGCTGGACCTTCCGGGGCCTTTTCTCGCACAGCTGATCACAGTGAGCAGGCAGTGCTGTACCTGATCTTCCGAAGGAGAGCGCTGGCAGTGGCGGCGGGAGAGGCCCCCGTGGCAGGGGGCACAGTGGCCCATTTAACGTGCCCCCGAGAGCTGTGCTCACCCAGGAACCAGCCCAGACAGGAGGACATTGCTGTCCACAGGAAAATGCCCGGGAGGGAGCTGTTATCTCTCCGCATCCAGTCTTCTCTGGAAACATTTTAACAAGAAATCAAGAATCAACACAAAGAGCATTACCTCCACGTTCCCCTTCGTTAACCTGGAATGAGAAGCTCATCGCCACTTTCTCGCTTGTGTTAGCCCAGGCGTCCACCTGGGAGGGGCGCCGCGCCCACCCTTGCCCACCTCTCCCCGACGGTCTGGCTT
>NW_005871714.1:230548-237319 GCF_000147115.1 Myotis lucifugus | reverse complement strand
GCCCTACCCTCATTTGCGGTCCCCCTTAAATGCCCCCCTCCCCAGGGAGGTATTCTTTGATTCCCCAATCTAACTCAGGTTCCCAAAGACACTGTCCCTGCCCCCTTATTTTCCTTCATAGCATTCATGAACATAGGAGCACACGTTCATGCGCATGGTCAGTCGTTTAACGTTAGCGCCGGCCTTTGCACTAGAATGTGCAGGTTCCTGGCTCTTCACTCCGCGGCCTCAGAACTCAGCATGTTGCCGCAGTGCGCGCTCAAGGTTCTCACTCAAAAGCCACCCTCCCTCGGCCACTCTTCTATCACTCATCACTCTCTGAAATACAGTGGGGCCTTGACTTACTTTAATTCGTTCCGTGACGGAGCTCGTAACTCAAATTACTCGTATGTCCAATCAGAAGTGAACGAGTGAGACACGTGATGCTGGGCTGATGTTGTGGCGTTCACTGTGACGTTCGCTGCGCCAACTAGCGGTGGGGTATCTGAAGCTGGCTCGTAACCCGAATTTTAGCTCGCAACTCAAAGCAAAAAATCGGCCGAAAGACGGCTCGTATCTCGAAAAACTCATTAGTCGGGACACTCGTAAGTCAAGACCCCACTGTACATATCCATGTGAGAGTGAGTGTGTGGGAGTGAGAGCGTAAGTGTGTGAATGAGTGTGTGAGTGTATTCGTGTGTGTGTGTGTGAGTGTGAGTTTGTGTGAGTATGAGTGTGTGAGTGTGTGTGTGTGAGTGTGTGTGTGTGAGTGTGTGTGTGTGAGTGTGTGTATGGATGTGTGTGTGAGTGTGTGTGAATGTGTGTGTGTATGAATGTGTGTGTGAGTGTGCGTGTATGTGTGTGTAGAGTTTCTCAACTTCAGAAGCATAACATTTGGGGCTGGATCATCCTCTGCCTGGGCGGTCGACCTGTGCGTGGTGGGATGGTTAACAGGGTCCCCAGCCAGGAGCACCTCCCCTGTCATGATAATAAATAAAGTTGCCACAGTAACAATGCCCTCTAGGGGGCAAAATCACCCTCGGTTGAGGACCCCTGAATACACATACGTGCGCACACACATGCGCACACACAAGCACATACATAAACGTGTATCTGTTGAAGTGTATGTGTGTGTGTGTACTTAAACATAGTGTGCTGTGCTCACTTGCTATGGAAGCTCCGTGAGGGCAGGGTCTCAGTTTGTTTTGTGCTGTACTCCCAGCACTGAGGGCAGCCCCGTGAAGTGCTCAGAAACACCTGGTGAGTGAGTGAGTGAATGAATGAATGAATGAGCCCGCAGCGCCACTCCCCGGGTGGCCGTGGGGGTAGTGAGATTATGTATTATGGTTAGCATAGCTCTTGGTATTGGGAAGTGATCAATACATGAGCTAATTCTCCTTCCCTCCTCTCTTTCCCCGCTTTCTCCTCCCTTCCCCCAAGTGCCAAAGACTGCGTTTATTATTTTACTCCTCATGAACCCCGTGTTTTGAAAGATTTCTTTCCTAAGCTGATGAAATCATAATTTATTCTCCTCCCTGCCCCCCACCGCCCACCGTGCAACGAAGCAGACCCATGGTCAGCCGTGCAGTCACGTCGGCCTTCCCTGGAGAACCGGCACCCCTTGCAGCAGGAGCCCCATGATCCCGGATGTGGCGTGGGCCACCCCCAAATCCCAGAAACTCTTATGATGTTACAGCAACGAGTTAGACCTCTGATGGGTAGACATGAGCTAGTCACCCTGAGCTGGTGGTATGCCAGCCCTAACCAAAGAAACTTGATAGCTTTAATTTGCCTGCCTGTAAAAAAATCATTTCCCTTAAGCATTTTTTTTCACATTCTGAAACAAACCCCCGTCCCCCCTGCAATTCCCCTCCCCCAGCAGTACCGTGAGGAACCCCAGTTTGGGAACCCCGGGCCTTGTGGTGGTGTTCCATGTCACCTTGCTCTCGGGCGCCCAGAGGCATTTTCCAGGGTGCACCTGCTAGACCTCTCTCCTTCCTGCTCCCAGCCATGAGCTTCCGGCCTAATTAGAATGAAGCGTTGTTTCCCTTCCTCCTTTGTCTCCATAATGATCTTTATCATTAGGATGGATTAGTTTCTGGCGCCCGCATTCTCTCTCTCATTATGGTTTCACCGTGGTGCACGTGTGCGTGTGCGTGTGCGTGTGCCTGAGTGGATGGAAATAGTTAAGGAGGCCACCCTATCCCTGGGAATAAAGAAACAAGAAGAAAGGTGACCAGGAATAAAAATGGCACCGAATGAGCCCGTTCCCTGACAGCCTCTCTGGGTGACAATTGAGAAACAGGACGCACACACACAGTATTTGTCCTTCCTCATTGCCGTTGCCTTAATGAGGAAGGGAATTAAGCGGTCCCCAGGGACGTGCCTGTCATCTTGCAGCGCCAGGAGCACCATTTGAGGTCCCCAGCACTGTGCCTCACGAGGCTCCCCACCCAGCAGGCTCCGGGCACCGGGCTTCTGGGCAGGCTTGCTTCTCCCCTCTGTGGAGTCTCGTGGCTCGAGCACATTCTCCCCTCCCCAGCTTACGTTTTCTCATCCAGCGTGTCAGCTGGCATTTCTAGAACTGGGACCCTAAGGCTGGAGCATCCAGACCGGCCCTCACGCCCTCCTGCACCCTCTGTGCTTGAGAGTTACCTTCAAAGGCCTGCGGGAAAGGGAGAGGAAGTGAGGGACCCCAGGAGTCAGGCAGGAGGTGCTCATCAGTCCCCCAAATGCAAATTATCTTCAAAGCACTTTCTAGTCGTTATGGAATGAATCACTTGCAATACACGTGCTGGACGGGGGTGATAGTAACCCTGTGTCACCTGTTGAATGTGGCTTTATGCATTGCTGATTAAGTCAGTCTCCTAGGAGAGGGGCCACTCCCTCTGACCCCTACCCTGGAAATCACTGGGCTGTGGTGGAAAGAGCATGCTGTATCAGTTAGGATCAGATGTGTTATGCTGCAGTAACAAATGACACCGAAAGCTTTCAGCGGCTTTCAACCAGGGTCTATTTCTCATCCCTGCTATGGGTCTAGAACAGCTCGCAGGGCTCTGCCCCATGTCATCTTCACTCCAGGACCCAGGCCGAAGGAACGGCCTCTACCTAAACGCTCCCAGGGAAAGAGAACACGCAAAATGTGCCGACTCCGAAAGCTACTGCTCAGAGGTGACAAATTCTATACACAGAGAAGGCCGCTACGCCAAACCTGCCATCATTAGGGGACAAGTATAAACCTCCCCCAGCGAGAAGCATGCTTTGTAGGGGGAACCAAACCGAGACAGCCTCCAGGCCTGATGCTTGTCCAGTGTGGCTAACTCCTGGGTCTCCCAGGACAGAATTCCCCCTGGGAGGTGGCTCCAATTCCGGAAAAGCCTACACACCCACATCCGACCCCTCCACACATGTAGCCCCTCCCCCCCCACCCTCGTCTGTTCTTACACAGCCCGCCAATTAAGAACGGTTTTTACATTTTTAATGGTTGGAGAAGATCAATAGGAAAATAACATTCCATGATGAGTGAAACGTATGTGAAATGCAGACTTCAGCGTCCATAACTGAAGTTTGATTGTGGCACAACCATGCCCGCTCATCATCAGGTTGTCTAGGCTGCTTTTGCCTTTTCACAGAGATGAGTAGTTGGGACAGACTGGATGGCCTGCAGCGCCCAAAATATTTACTACCTGGCCTGTTACCAAAAAGAGAAAAAGAAAGAAAGTGTGCCGCCCCCTGTCTGAATGTGACACGAAGCCGACTATCAGATTCACGGGCGGGAACGGCAGTGAAAGGTACCTCGTAAATGACAGCCAGACCCTAGAGTCAGACCCCAGTGTGAGGGTTCCGGGAAGCTTGCCACGGGGACCCCCGGGGCCCCTTGGGACTTGCCAAGCAATCGCCTTTTCTTTTCCAGCTCGGCAAGTTTGGGGTGAGGGTCAGTGAGCCCAGCGTGGTCAGCGGGAATGCTCCCCGCCCGCCCAGAACAGGCTGCTCTGGGCAATTGAAATTTCTCTTTAATGGAAAGTTGAGCAGAAACCCTTTCCAGACCGCCCTGAGGGAAAGATCTGAGTAGCTGGAAGCCGGTTTTCCGGGTGGAGAAGTCCATCTTGCAAATGTCACTGAAGTGCCGTTGTCCCAGCGCGGCGTGTGGCGACAGACTCGTCGCAGTCCCCACTGTTGGAACGTTGTTTGTGCTGCAGAAAGTGTAGGACAAAGAAAGGGAATCAGCCAAACCCACGGCATCCCTTAAAGCAGAATTTTTTCTTTTTGAAAAATTGTTTTTCTTTCTCCCTACATAAACTTCCAGAGCAAACACCCTCCGACTCCTCCCTTGCTCTGAATGACCCCTGCAGTGACGATCTAGACCCCACGCCATCAACACGCCAGGAGTTGGACTTTTTAAATCATCAGGGAAAAATATAAAGACATCTAGTAACACATTTATGGCAGCCAGACATCTATTTCCTCGGGACCTATAAAAGCTGAATATTTTAAAAATTCCTGATGTCAAACTGAAATCTCTTTTCCCTTTGTCCCCCTTCTAAAAATACAAGGATGGGGCCCTAGCCAGTTTTGCTGAGTGGATAGAGCGTTGGCCTGCAGACTGAAGGGTCCCGGGTTTGATTCCGGTCAAGGACACATGCCTGGGTTGCAGGCTCGATCCCCTTTGGGGGGCATGCAGGAGGCAGCCAATCAATGATTCTCTCTCATCATTGATGTTTCTATCTCTCCCTCTTCCCTCCTCTCTAAAATTGATAAAAATATATTTTAAAAAGGAAATAAAAATATTTTTTCTTTAAAAATTAAAAATAAATAAAAATACAAGGATGGGTATTTTTTCAAATATTTTTCTTGATTTCAGAGAGGAAAGGAGAGGGCGAGAGAGATAGAAACATCAATGATGAGAGAGAATCATTGATCGGCTGCCTCCTGCACGCCCCACACTGGGAATCGAGCCCGCAAACTGGGCATATGCCCTGACGAGGAGTCGAACTATAACCTCCTAGTTCATAAGTCAACACTCAATCATTGAGCCACGCCAGCCGGGCAAGGATGGGTATTTTTAAAGCATCCTGTAGGTCAGGATTTTGTGAATCAGAGTCGTCTGGGGGGGAAAGGGGGGTCAATATACAGACTTCCAGACATAGCGGATCCACCGATAGGTCTCCTGAGGGGGCCCCGGAATCTGTGTTTCATCAGGCTCCTTAGTGTTTCTGATGGATGTGCCAGATTAAAAACCGCCAGTTTAATGTTATATGTACCTACATGGGAATAAGTCTATGGAATACTGTTAGTTTTTTGTTTTGTTTTTTTAGGTTAAGATCGCCTGTGGAATGATATCTGATTTCTGGAAAATTCTACATTTCCATAGGATTGTCTAGGAAGGGGGGGAAAGCCAATAAAAGTATGAGGGAGGATAATGAAATTTTATAGGCGATTTATACTTTTTTACTTCTCTGAGTTGTTTGACTTTTATGCAATGAGCAGCTATTTCCTTTAAAATGAGAAAACAGTCTCTTACTTCCCAGCTGGAGGTGGGCTGGAAGGTGGAGGCTGGGACCCACCGTGGTTGGGGTCCGCTGGGGCGAGGTGTATGTGTCTGCCGCTCTTGGGTCTGGCCCTGCCCCTTGGTGGGACCAGAGCTTTTGAGAAGTGAAGGGAGTCTGTTATTCCCCCTCCACCGCCTGCCCCACTCTCTGGCTTGCCCCCCTAACAGGTCTGTGAGCCATGCAGACACCCCGTCTCTCCGTCTCCGCGGCCTGCATAGCCCAGACTGGGGCGGGGGAGGGGGGGGGATGGCCCTGCGGTCATCTGTGCTCTCATTCCCAGCCTAGATGGAGCCTGAGGTCTCCTGGGAGCCTGGCCCAGCACTAACTCCCAGAACTCCAGGGAGAAAACACTCCTGCCAGCAGAGGGTTCAGTCCCTGCCCCAGGGGCTTGCCTCTAGGCCAGGTCTGAGGACCTGGGTCCCTGCTCTCCCTGTGCCCTCATTATGGGAGGAGAGGCAAGGCATCTGTCTTTGAGAGAGAGGCACCTCTCTCCCTCTCTCTGTCTCTGTCTCTCTCTCTCCGTCTCTCTCTGTCTCTGTCTTTCTCTCTGTCTCTCTTTCTCACACACATACACACACACACACACACACACACACACAATCCCTGGATTGTTTGAAAACTAGTTTCCCCCCACAACATCCCAGCATCCTGCCCTCCCCTGACAGCCCACAGGAGCCCACCCATACGGTCTACTAAGGACAGAGAAGAAGGGAAGGTGCTAGGAGTTTGCAGGGAAAACCCAAAATGTGTCTTCAAAGCAGACCTTTGAATTACCTTCTGTCTCTGCATGTCACCTGCCATCCTCGTCCATGCAGAGGGTGACACTTGTTCATCGTCCTCAGACGTGGGCCGATGAGCCCAAGAAGCTCCTGCCATTGGCCAGTGCGGGCCTCCTGCAGGCCCAGCCATCTGATGCCCAGGCCCAAGGCCAAATCATCTGACTCATCTTGTATCCCCAGCACCTACACAGGAGAAGTTTCCAGAAAGGGAGAGAGGAAGGAAGGAAGGAAGGAAGGAAGGAAGGAAGGGAGGGAGGGAGGGAGGGAGGGAGGGAGGGAGGAAGGAAGGAAGGAAGGAAGGAAGGAAGGAAGGAAGGAAGGAAGGAAGGAAGGAATTATCCATCTCTCAAGATTAGTCCTCATTGTGCATTTCTTTCCACACATACTTAGGGGCCTCTACTATGTGCGCAATTCTAGCGGCTAGGATGTAGCATGAACCAAACTAGACCTGGCTCCTACTCGCC
>NW_005871714.1:219137-230441 GCF_000147115.1 Myotis lucifugus | reverse complement strand
CCCTGGATAAGAGCAACACAGGAGAGGCAGAGGGGACGGGTTGGGGCTTTCCTGTGGGCTTGCAAAGACCCCCACCTTCCCTTCCCCCGCATCCTAACTTTGACTGACCGCCCACTCCTGCCCTTCCTGCTCTCACACCCACCCTACCGAGGGGGCAGTGGGCTGGCAAAGCACAGAATTGGGAGCACGGCCCCTGGCCCTGTGGTCTGGAGTGTTCTATGACGCTCAGCCTAAGAGGCCAGAACTTGGAAGCCAGAACATCAGAGCTCCAAGTGGGCAGAACTGATCCGTCCCCTAGAAGCCTACGTTCGCGGTACAAGAGTTGCCGGAAAAGTTTCCTTTACATGGAAGGCAGCCTCTGAATGTAAAAATCTCGGCCCAGCTCAGGAGCAGACAGCCTTGCTTACCGAGGTGTCTCGAAAGTTGTGTAAATGACAAGCTCATTTTTAGCTGAAAAGAAGACACATCTGAAATATTGATGCGGCAGCCGGAGCCCAGCCTCAGACCCGCTACAAAGAGAGGTGCTAAATAGTTGATGAAGAGCATAATTAATCAGCGGCCTGGCCCTCTGGCTGCGGGTCTCCCGCTAGCTGTTGCCCATGCACACTTCTCTGACCCGCCAGAGCCCAGGGTGCTGCCACCCAGAGCAAGAATGAATCAGACTAAAGGCTTCCATCCCACCACCCCCAGCCCTCCCTCCCCAGCCCACAGCCCTTGCTCTGGCCACTCCTGCCTCCGCCCTCAGTGCTTTCGCTTACCTTCTTCCTTCTCAAGAATCCTCTCTCCTCCTTGAGCTCCCAGCCACTCCTGCTCCTGATCACCTCTTACCAGCTGTGCAAATGCTAACAACGTTTCTTACTCCCTTTGTGCCTCAGTTTGCTCATCTGTAAACCGGGGAAGCTGTAATAGTCACCCCGGGGAGGGTCATGGGGAAGGTGACGCATTAGGGAGGTCAAGGACGTAGAGCGTTGCAGAGCACGTAATATTTGTTCTGTCAGTGTCAGCCATTGATTTTTTTTTATTATTATTATTGATTTCAGAGCTAGAGAGGGAGAGAGGGATGGAAACATCAATGATGAGAGAGAATCATTGATAGGCTGCCTCCTGCACGCCCCCTTCTGGGGATGGAGCCTGCAACCTGGGCATGTGTTCTGACCGGGAATCAAACCGTGACCTACTGGTTCATGGGTTGACACTCAACCACTGAGCCACACCGGCTGGGCTAGCCATTGATTTTACCCGTCCCTCCGAACTCGGCTCCAGGAGCCTTCTTGGTGTCCCCACCTGTGGCAGGTGTCCCTCGGCACCTGTGCTTACATGATTGCACTGTCACTTGATGGCTGGTGAGGTTCTTGCTAGACTCCAAGCTTCCTGAGTGCCTCACTCATCTCTGTGCTTCCAGTGGTGGGTATTGGGTGCACAGTAGGTGCTGAATGAGTGAGTGAGCAAGTGACTCTCCACGGACTTCTCCAGGGCTGGAGATCCTTGGCTATCACATCGGTGATGAAGAAATCAACTCAGAATATCCCGAATCTGTAACGAGCTGCGGAGGCCCCGTCCGGACCTGCTGCGGCGCCGCAGGCGTGCTCCTCCCGCCAGTCTGTGCAGCTGCTCTCCGCCCCCGGGCGGCTCGTCCGTTAGACACGGTGGCCACAGAGTCCAGACCCGTGAATGTCAAGATGCAAGCTGTTCTGCCAGCATCACTTGGGGCTGTTTTGGACAGCGAATCTCATGATCCATCGCCCACCTTAGGGAGTAGGAGTTTGTAACTGCCTCTTGCTGTGATATTGGGACACTGGGCCACCCCAGAATCTAGGGTGCAGCCCTGAGCTGTTTTTGTCCATATTCGTTTACCCCCTCCCACCCCCCACCTCCGCCTTGCATGCTGGGTACCTGCTCCAGGCTCCGGGCCACTGCCAGCAGGAGGTGCAGCCGCCTTGATTAGTATAAGCAACATGCTTTCCTTGGCGGGGTCTGGAGCTGTGGCAGCCTAATTAGCAAATCAGCAGGCCCTCTCATTAACACCGATCTGATCTGCTCCTGTCTCAGCTGTCCAAGCCCCCGGGGCCGTCCCTCAGTGGCCTTCTCCCGCGAGATCACCGATCACCGATCACCGATCACCGTGGTTCCAGGAGTGGGGGTGGCAGCCATGCCATGCCCCGCCACCAGCTGATGTGTAACCCAACCAGGGCTCATCCTATCTTCTTGGAGGGCAGGACTTGAGCTGGGCGGCCTCTGGAAGTTCAATGTGGGCCTCATGTCCCCAGTCTTGTCAACCTGTTCATCCTACAGCAACCCTGTGCTAAGTATTGCAAACAATGTTGATGCCCACAAAGCTCGGTCCTTTCCCTGGTCCAGGCCACTCAGCTCTCTGGCTGGGATCGCAGCCACAGCCTGCCTGGGGCTGAGGTGAGGTCAGCTCAGAGCACCTGAGCCAGAGAATGAGAGCAAGCAGAGGGGGATGAGAGCAAGCAGAGAACAAGCAGAGGGGGATGAGAGGGGTGGTTGCTTATCTTTAAGTAACAGACAGGCTTCTCAGAGAAGGTGACAGCTTAGCTGAGACTTGAATGACAAGAAAACATTGGCCAGGCCACCATCTGGAGGAAAGGTCTTCCGAGATGAGGGACAGCAGGTGCTAATGAGAAAGAATGGCTTCTTCAAGGAGGAAGGAGGCCAGCGCCCAGGAGCTTGGTAGAGGGTCGGGTGGGCTGGGTAATGAGATAAGAAAGAAGAAAGGGTGAATGAATGAATGAGTGGATGCTTTTTAAAAAAATATTTTTTATTGATTTCAAAGAGGAAGGGAGAGAGAGAGAGAAACATCAATGATGAGAGAGAATCATCGATTGGCTGCCTTCTGCATACCCCCTACTGGGGATTGAGCCCATAACCAGGGCATGTGGCCCGACCAGGAAGCAAACCGTGACCTCCTGGTTCATAGGTTGATGCTCAACCACTGAACCACACCAGCCGGCCTCATCATTGATGTTTCTATCTCTCTCTCCCTCTCCCTTCCTCTCTGAAATCAAATCCATATAATAAAAGCCTAAGTGAC
Organism: Myotis lucifugus; assembly: GCF_000147115.1. NCBI lineage: Eukaryota > Metazoa > Chordata > Mammalia > Chiroptera > Vespertilionidae > Myotis > Myotis lucifugus. Next base: position 227,389 of record NW_005871714.1, on the reverse strand, counting down.
TGTTACAGCGGAATGACCAGGACGACCAGTCACTATGATGCACACTGACCACCAGGGGGCAGACACTCAATGCAGGAGCTGCCCCCTATTGGTCAGTGTGCTTCCATGGGGATCACTGCCCAGCCAGAAGCCAGGTTCACGGCTGCCAAGCACAGTGGCGGTAGCAAGAGCCTCTCCTGCCTCTGCAGCAGCGCTAAGGAGCAGTGAGCCAAGCAGTAAGGATCAGTGAGCAGGTGGGCGGTAAGGTGCAAGGGGTTCCGGACTGCGAGAGGGATGTCTGACTGCTGGCTTAGGCCCAATCCCTGTGGGGAGTGGGCCTAATCTGGCAGGCGGACATCCCCTGAGGGGTCCTGGCCTGAAAGAGGGCGCAGGCCAGGCTGAGGGACAACACACACACACACACACTGCACGAATTTCATGCACCGGGCCTCTAGTATAGACATAAAGATGTTTCTTGAGTCATGACAGTGCATTTGAAGATGTAGGTCAACTTGATCTGTGGCTCTCTCTCCTTTCTTGGTAATAACCTGGCTCTACTCCCCTCTGGGTGTCAACTCCATCCTCAGGCTGGCGGTGAGACAGCTGCTGAAATTGTGACATCACATCTGGCCACAGTAACATCAGAGGAAGAGAAGGTATTGGTCCTATAAGCAGGAGAGGGGAAGAACTTCCTCAGGAGCTCATAGCAAACCATTCACCTCATTGATCCAACCTGGGTCACATGCCCATTCTCCAGCCAATAGCTGTCACCAAGGGAATGCCACATGCTGATTGGCCTAAGCCTGAACTCCTGAGCCAATCCCTGGCACAGGTCAGGAGATTATTGTGATTGGCTTAAACCAGCAGTTCTCAGACTTTTGTTCTCAAGACCCCAGAGAGGCCTCCGACAAGCTTTTGTGTGGATTATATTTATCGATGTTTACTATTTTAGAGCTTAAAACTGAAAAAGATTAAGTATTTATCCACTTAAAAATAACAATAAAGCCATTAGACATGCTAATATAAATAACACACTTTATGAATAATAGCCATGCTTTCCAAGGTGCAAATAAAAAAATATTAATGAAATGAATGGCATTATTTTATACTTTTGCAAATCTCTTAAGTCTGGCTCCACGGAAGACGGCAGGATTCTCACACCTGCTTCTGCACTCGGGCTGTTGCCACATGTTCTTTGGGTTGTGCCTCAAGAAAACGCAGCCGCGTGCAGATGTGCAGTGGGGCACAGGGGCCCTCACAGACGTCCCGTGCCGGTCTCAGGGACCCCAGCGGTCCTCAGAACACACTTGGACGACCGCCTGCTTAAACTAACCAGGAGCTGGCCAGGGTCAGGTCCAGCTATACCTTGGGAGGGTGGCACAGGTATTGAAGAGACACCCGGCTATCCAGTTCACAGAGATAACAATCACCCCCACGTCATAGGCTTGTTGAGAGAGAACCAGGGGAGATTATGTGTATAAAGCACATAACACGGGGCTCAGTAAGCGGTGTCTGTGAGTGAGAAGAACCGCAGGTGAGCACAGGTAAAAGCAATAATCCATTACCCAGATGCACCGACGTCTCCGTTCCGTGCCCCAGGGTCCCTCCACCCACACACCTATCATGCCATTCTTGCTGCATCTCCGGAAGCAAAGACATATCATGGTAATTGCTACAGAAAGGAAAATGGGGTGTTTTTCTCAGAGGGGGAGGACCAAACCAAGCCACCGATCTCGAGCACATGAGTTTCCCAGGTCCGAGTGAGAGGCAGGAGCATGAGCCGGCACTGGCCAGGGGTCAGGGCAAGCACAGACCTGCTGATGGTCCCACCACGGGCAGCATGGGAGCTCCTGCTCAGCAGTGGCCGTGCGGCTGGAGCGAGATACAGCCCAGGGTCCAGAGGCCAAAGCCGGGCATCCGATACTGGCACCTGGTCAGCGGGTTGGGGCTGGGGATTGGAGGCTGAAAACTGAGTGGCATCAGGAGGTCAGAGCAGGACAGGAGAGAGCAGGGGGCTTTGATGATCTGGGAGCAATGATGTTGAGGTCAGAATCAGAACCTCGGCTTAGCTGGAGCCCGTGCACGTGTTGTTGGCTGGGTGAATGACCCAGTATTCTTATCCCTCAAAACGATCAATAAATAACTTTCTTGTTATTTTTAAATGGATAAATATTTAATCGTTTTCAGTTTTAAGCTCTAAAATAGTAAACATCGATAAATATAATCCACACAAAAGCTTGTCGGAGTTCTCTCTGGGGGCTGGAGAACAAAAGTCTGCGGGGGATGGACTGGGCAGAGAGCGGGTGCCAGCAAGTCCTGGTGCAAGGGAAAAGCGATGGTGGGAAAAGCGGCCACAGGGCACAGCTGGCAGAACGATCCCAAGTTCAAGGCTCTAAGAGGGTGGGGACTTGCACCCCCAGCATCTGGTGCGTGGCACATAGTGGCTGCTCTAGAACTATTGGCTGGATGACTGACCCAGTATTCTTATCCCTAAAAACAATCAAAATGTCCCAGAATTCCGATGCTTCAACATCCTGGTGCCCCTGGTCCCGGGAGTGGTACAAAAAGCCTCCAGCTGGCAGTGTGTTTGGATTGAGGACTTGCTTCTCCCCCCCCCCCGAAACCTTCCCCCCTCCCAGGCCGTGGAAGGAGCCTTGCTCTGCAGATGGGGAGGCACTGGTTCCCGCCCCAGCTCTGCACTAGGCCGCTGTGTCGTTCAGCGTCTGTCACTTTCCCCCGTGGAGACTCGGGTCTCAGGGGGACCCCTGAGGACGTGTGCTGAACGAGGGGCTTGGGATCCCAACGGCAAGGAACACGGAATGTCCCACTAGGTCAGGCTCACGAGTGGGGGCAGGCAGGGAGGTAATCAGCCGAGGGCCAGGGCACCTGGGGACTTCGGGCTGAGGCCACACCCAGTGGCGTGTGCCCTCGGGGCCCTGGTCACCCTCTTGTAGAGCCCTTTACCCTGGAGAACTCGCTATTGGACAAAGCCTCCCCCGGGGTTTTAGGGTTGATGCTGCTGGTAGCCGAGCCTGTGACCTTGTGTGGGCCACCAGGAACGATCAGAAGGAAGGAAGCCACTGGCAGTCCAGGCTCCATCTCCTCTTCCTGCCTGCAGGCCTGGGAGGGGCTGTATGGTTCCACAGCACCTGTGTAGACCAAGCCTGTTGGATGTTGTAACTACTTACATGACTTCCTACCCATGTGGCCAGTATCAGGGCCCCAAGAGAACTGAGAGGGGGTGCAGTGTTATAGTGAAGATCATGAAGCCAGGCATTCCCTCCCCACCTCTCCCCTCCTCTCTCCTCCTTCCCTGCCCTTTCCTCTGCCTTCCTCTGCCCTTTCCTCTCCCTGTTCTCTTCTCTCTTCCCCCCTCCTGTCTTTTCCCCTCCCCTGCCCCTTCCCCTCCCCTCTCCTCCTCCTCCAGGCCCCTGTAAAGGACCCAAGATCCACAACCACCTTCTCCCTCAGGGGCTGGGAGCAGCCGCTTAAGAAGCGCTTTCCGATTTCACTCTCCCTTTGTGGCCCTGGATTTCCGCCTGGGCATGCAGAGTGACAGGTTGCTACGCCCTCTCCACTCTGCCAACAAAAGCCAGCCTAATCCTGCCTTCCCGGCCCCTCCATCCTCAGAGGCCGGCTTTCTCCCCGCATCCTCCTCCCCTGCTCCAGCCCGGTGGCTGCTCTCAAAGCAGCCCATGGAGCTTGGGCCAAGTTCGTCAGGGAGGCTGGGGAGGCAGAGCCTGGTGACCCCTGGCCCCTAGGCACGCCGTGTTGGCTCACCCCATGGCTGCACTTGGAGCGCCCTGCCCCGTATCCCAGTGTGGGGTTTGTGAAGATGTGGTGGCTGCCAAGAGGAGGGAACAGCCAGGGACTCCAGGGTCCGAGTTCTGCCCCCAAACCCAGCACTGCTTCTCAGGGAGCCATCATCCCCCTCACCCGAGCCCCGAGAGCTCCCCGGGGAGGGATCCTGTACTTTCCAGCTGCTTGTGGGGCGGGTGAGGGCTCTGGTGCTGCAGTTGGCTCTGCCAGTTTGCATGAGTTGAAGCCATTGGTGCCTCTGTTTCACCAACTGAAAAGTGGGTACAAGAGTAGTAACTACCCCATAGGGTCCGCATGCCTGTGCAGAGCTTAGGTCCGGGCCTGGCTGGCAGGAAGGGCCTAGCAAGGGCACAGCTGCTCCTTGAGGAAGTCTGTCTGGCTTCCTCTGTTGCCTAGAAACGGGACGCTCTGGGAGGAGAGGGTTGCTGGCAGGGTCCTCCAGGGAAGAAAGTGTCCTGACCTGACGCTGTGATGCCAGGGTCGCAGGCAGTGCCCACGTGGGGATGGTGCACAAACTGCCCACAAGGTTACGCTCCATGAATAACTGAGCATCTGCTCTGCGCCAGGCCCTGTCCCAAGGGCCAGGACACTGTGCTGACAAGACACAGGTGGCCGCTGTCCGCAAGGAGCTTACTTTGTGGCGGGGAAAGTCAGGCAGTGAGCATGTCACCAGTGGTCTCAGAGACACGTGTGCTGTGATCAGAAGGAAGCATAGTGATCAGGTGGGGACAATGGAGGGGAGGGGCTGCTTCAGGGAAGGTGTGGGAATGGCCCCACTCGAGAGCTGGCATCTGACTGAGACCCGAATGGGGATAAGGCCCTGGGCACAGCTAGGACAGGGTAAGCACACTCCAGAGAGCAAGTACAGCACGTGCCAAGGCCCTGGGGTCGGAAGTAGCTTGTTTCAGCCACAAGATAACAAGGCCAGTGAAGTAAGTCACAAGTGGGAAGGGCCCAGCCGGTGTGGGTCAGTGGTTGAGCATCGACCCAGATGTCATGGTTCAATTCCTGGTCAGGGCACATGCCTGAGTTACAAGCTCGATCCCCAATAGGGGGCATGCAGGAGGCAGCTGATCAATGATTCTCTCATTGTTGATGTTTCTATCTCTCTCTCCCTCTCCCTTCCTCTCTCTGAAATCAATAAAAAACTTTTTTTTTAAGTGGGAAGGGATGGAACTGGGGTGACGGGGTATGGGCAGGGGATAGATTTATGCAAAATCAGGAGTTCAGAGTTTATGCAAAGAGTAATAGGAAGTGAGTGGAGGGGTCTAGGCAGGGCGTCACGTGGTTAGAAGTCTCGCTTTTGGGCGGAGACTGGATGGAAAGGGAGTAAGATGGAGGCAGAGAGGCCAGAGAGAGAGATGGTCCCAGAGAGGGAAGACGGCACCCAGCTCAGGGCAGCAGCGGCCGGGGTGGTAAGAAGCTGTTTGATTCGATATCACGTGGAGGTGAAGCCAAGGGCACTTGCTGGTGGGTGGGTCCATCCGGGTCTCACCCTGAGAACAGCCACAGGGAGACGCTCCCTCGCAGCCCAGAGTCCAAGGTCAAGGTTATTGGGATGTGGCCCTGGAACCAGGGAATCCCCTTTCTTTGGAGCGCTGCAAGGATCTGCAGTGGTGCAGTGGTGGCGGGCACTTCCCACAAATAAAACTGGTAAAAACAACTTACACAGGGGTATGTAGCGCACACACAGGGGCAGCTGGTCGGCAGGGCATGTTACGGACGTAGCGCCCAGCACCCAGAAAGCCCAGGCCAGCAGTTACGGTCACCTGTGTGCACCTCACCTCGCTGCCTGGGCAAGGATGCCGAGAGCAAGCAGGGACTGGACACCCACTGATGGGCGTGATTCTTGGTAGCTTGAAAGTCTGGGGATCTGAGAACTACATTTTTTTATCGTCCGTGTTATTTCTAAGGGGAGCCTAATATGCAGCTAGAGCCAGAAAAATACAGGTCGTTTTACCAGCTTCACAGACGTTCTGGAAAATGGCATCGTTTAGCCCCGATGAATGCAGGGGAAGTTCTTGTACAGAACGACTCAGTGCCGGGAAGGGGGAGCCCCCAGGCCCGCCCGCAGGGAATGAAGGCGGTGGGCAGGTGGACCCTCGGAGCAGGAAATGTCCTGTGCTTGCTGTTGTTGATCTAGGAAACTGAGACAGTTGTCCTCATAGACACACAAATGATGATTTTTTAAATTCGCACCTCCTCCCTCCCGTCTCCTCTTTTACCTACTGCGGTCTCTTTCGTCATCCACTCATGATGCCAGGCGTAGAAAATAGAAGAAAAAGCAAAAAACAATGCTGACGGCACCTCCATGCTTCTTAACTCCAACACAGGGTTCAAAATGTGCATTTCAAGGACGGAGGCTGTGAAGGCGGGTTTGTTGGGTGGCCCGTGCGGACTTCCCTGTCGTCCCAGCCGTGCAGCCGGCAGCCGAGTGGGCGGGCACCCTGCTCTCTGCCAGGCAGGCTCCTCCTCGGGCTGAGTGCGAGGCTGAAAGGCAAGGGCACCACGCTCCCCACCACCCTGGGTGCAGGCTCCATAAAACGTTGCTTGGTTTGAAAATCAGTTTCAAAACATTATACTAGAAACAAAATGAAATGTAAATAATTTAATTTAAAATATCACCATTGTACGAGTCTAATATTAATAGGTAACAGCTATTGAATTCTTACTTGGTGGCAGATGCTGTTCTAAGTGCTTCACGTGTATTTACTCACTTAATCCTATAAGGAGGCAGTGTTATTGTCCCATTTCACAGATGAGGAAACTCAAGGCCTGAGTGGTAAGCTGTCAAAGGTCATGCAGCCAGGGCAGGATTCTGTCTTAATGTCTTCTTGTTCCCAGCGCCTGGCACCCAGTAGGCACCAGGGAACGTGTATACTCCTGGGATGTTGGCTGATGGACTGGTTGGTTAGTTGGGTGACTAGCTCTCTGGACTGGTGAAGCAGCACAATGGTTAGGGGCCCAGCACAGCCAGGTTCCAGTCTGAGCACAGTCACTTCTAGACTGTATGGCCTTGTGGAAATCACACCACCACCACCGCACCCCCATGCGCCTCAATTTTCCTCATTCGTAAGATGGACATGGGAGTCGCTCCACCTTGGGCTGCGGATTGAGGAGATAACAGGCATGTAAAAACCTGGTGCGTGTAGGTGCTTAGCAACAGTTGCCGCGACGCTGAGTTCCAGCTGCCAGTGCAGCTTTGCCACCCAGTTGTAGGCATGGGACACCTGACGAGTCACCTGGAGATCCGCTTGCAGGATTGCAGACGTGAGCTCACACTCCAGGCAGCAGCATAGACAGCCCTGTGGGCTGCGTGTCAGGCGCTGGAGACACCTCTGCGTAGGTCCCTCCAGATGCGAATGGAGTTGTTTCCACCCATCGGGGTAAGTGCATCCTCCTGCAGGTGCCCCGGCCCACAGTCAGCTGTTCTCCAAGGGGCAGGACATGCACTTTGAGTAGAAACACTGCTGCTGGCTTGTCTCGCTGTCGCCTATGAAAGGAGACCAAGGCGCAAGGGCCTGTGTTGGACAAAGGTCTCCCAGGCCCGCATCCAGGACATCCCCAGGGTCTGCTAACCAAGCATTGATGACAAGAATGCACCAGATTCTTCCTGCAGACTTTTAACAAGAAAATAACCCACCACATAAAGCCATCTTGCCAGTAACTGCCCAGTGGAGGAAGACTGGCCCCCAGGACATGGCCTCAGACTTTGCAGCTCAGTGTGTGGCACTCAAGCAGGTGGTCCCTGGACCCACAGCACGAGCATCTCCTGGGAGCTTGTTAGAAAAGCAAAATCTCAGACCCACCCAGAACCTGCATTTCACCCCCATCTCAGGAGACACACCTGCAAGGCGGGAGGGGCACGCCTGTGGGGTGATGTCCTTCGAGGGCCACCTGAGTTTAAACAATGCTCTGGGCACAAAGATCAGGGCGTGGTTGCTCTGCCTGGGCTGCTTCCGGAAGGAAGTGTCCTTGGAGCCAGGTGGGCAGGTGCTTAAAGTGGAGAGGAGAACATTCCAGGCGATAGACGGGGGCAGCGGGGGATGAGTGATCAGTCGTGCAGATGTTAAAGAGCATGGGTGGGGGTGGCCTGGGGTTCAAGAACTGCCCGTGGGAGATGCATTTCCCGAAACCTGGGTCAGCGTTTTCTCCCCTGAGTGGGGGCTCCATTCCTCCACCCCTGGCTGTCCCCAGAGCCGACGGGCCCACACAGGACATCTCGGGCGCCTGCTCTCGTGCATGCTGTGCAGTGGCCCTTGTTCCCTGTGATGGTGACCCTAGGTGAGATGTCGTAGCTCCGTGCCAGCGTTGTGCTGGGCACCTCCCTGCTTTATTTCATTTATTCCTGCCTCAGCAAGCAGCTATGACCTCCTAATCTTCACAGGCTGGGCTGTTTCATTTATTCTTAAGGACAGCTCTCCGAGAAGGTTCCGGAGAGGCCGAGTGGTGAT
>NW_005871714.1:206423-218888 GCF_000147115.1 Myotis lucifugus | reverse complement strand
CACGCCCTCAAAGATGACGGCACCCACAGCCAATAAGGAGGGAATATGCTAATTGCTGCCACGCCCTCAAAGATGACGGCACCCACAGCCAATAAGGAGGGAATATGCTAATTGCTGCCACACCCTCAAAGATGGTGGCGCCCACAGCCACAAGATGGTGGCGCCCAGTCCCCTTTGCTGCGCACCTGCCCTTGGAGTCCCCCAGTCCCCTCAGTTCCCTAGCCGCCAGGGCCAGCTGAGTGCAGGCAAGCCTCGGATGTTGGCTGCCCAGCCGCCCAGGGCCGCCCGAGGCTCAGGTTACCAGGGCCGGCCAAGGATTGCGCTGCCGGCAGTGACAGCAGCAGAGGTGTGATGGGGGCATTGCCTTCCCCTGATCACCGGGTCGCCTCCCGCCCCTGAGGGCTCCCGGACTGTGAGAGGGGGCAGGCTGGGCTGAGGGGCATGAATTTTCATGCACCAGGCTGGCCTCCAGTGCATGAATTTTCATGCACCAGACCTCTAATCTATATATATAAAAGTCTAAGCGACCATCCGATCGTTCGACTGTCCAACCGGTAGCTATGACGCACACTGACCACCAGGGGGCAGATGCTCAACGCAGGAGCTGCTGAGCGGCAGTGACTTGGCATTTTCGGTTCTGGGGTGACGCACCCAGAACCAGAGAGGAGGGAGCCCGATTCCAAGGGTGCATCACCCGAGAACCGCCCTCTCGCAATCCGGGACCCCTCAGGGGATGTCGGAGAGCCGGTTTTGGCCCGATCCCCGCAGGCCAGGCTGAGGGACCCCACCTGTGCACAAATCTATGTACCGGGCCTCTAGTGGAAATAATAATAGGACGCACTTCTTAGGGTTGCTTTGAGGATTAACTACATCACAGCTAGTTGGTGCCTTGACATGTGGTAGGTGTTACAGGTGACAGCTGGTCTTAGTCTTATTAGCCACATTGAATAGAGGAGGAAACCGGGCTCTGAGAACTTCAGTGACTCCTCGAAGGTTAATTATACTCCACTCCCTGGACAAGGACCGCCCAGGGGCTGCCCTCTCCCTCACTTCACTGGGAGACCCTTACTTCTGCCCACAATCCCCTCCTCTAGCCCCGTGCCCTTACTTCCCGTCCATCTCCGCTCCCACCAGCAGAAAACATGTCGCCTCTGGTGTGAGCCTCTGAGCCTGTGACTGCCACCGCACCTCACTTTACCTGCTTCTGACATTCATTACGGACCTTGAATCACGAGTGGTTGTCACGGCATCTGTTTTCTCATGAGTGGCCTCCTGGGAGTGTGGCGGGCCCTTGGCAGGTACAGGGAAGGCCTTGGACTGCAGGGCGGGGACGGGCCTTCCCTGGCGTGGGGACCCGCCCTCTCAGGACCCTGTTCCTGGCCTGGAGCTCTTGATGTCTCTCCATTCAGCTCAGGGTTTCTCAGCCTCAGCATTGCTCACATGCGGGGCCGGATAATTTCTCGTTGAGCCGGCTGTTTGGTACACTGTAGGATGTTTAGCAGCATCCCTGGCCTGGACCCACTAGATGCCAGTGGTACCCCCTCCCTGACGTTGGCCACCAAAAATGTTTCCAGGCATGACCAAATGTCCCCTGGAACAAAACTGCCCCCAAGTTGAGAACCACTGATAACCAGAATTTCCCCCCAGTGACCAGGATGGGAGGGGTGACTTCATCATGGGAGGCTGTGTGTGTGGGGGGCGGGGGGCGGGCGGGAGGGATGTGGAGGAAGTCCGCGTGCAGGGAGCTCACACAGGTCAGGGAGGGTGCCGAGGCTGGTGGATGAGAGGGGGCAGGCCTCGCTCCTGCCGGCATTGCTGGGGGAAAATGTGGTCCAGCTTTTGCCAGATCTTGAAAAGTGTTCACAAGGAGCCAGAAATCCCGTCTTTTATGTGAAATCCCCTGATTCTTAAATGTTGGCAACTCGTGTGAATTTTTAAAAACACTGTGGGAAAAACAAAATATGCCTGTGAGCCAAACGTGGGCTGCCGTCTGCCAGTATTGCAACCTTTCCTGTACACCCACTTCCACCCTAGAGGCAGGCGGCTCACCGTCCCGGAGCCCTCGGTCCTCATTCTCTTTGCAATGGTTTGCGCCTTAGAAACCATGAACAAGCCCTGGGCGAGGCCCCTGAACCCGACAGCGCCTGCCCATGTGGGCCACTCGGTCCCCCGTCTGAGGCCCAATTCCAAGAAGTCAGAGGGCTCTGAATTCCTAAGGGAGAGAGAATCCGGGAAGTGCCCAGGAAGGGCTGAAGAAGCCTGAGGTTGGCCAACACGGGCATCGGTTTCCTGTGTGACCTCGGGCAGTCGCTCCCCCTCTCTGGGCCTCAGTCTCCTCCTTCGTCAGACGTGTGCAGGATGAAGAAAGAGAAAGGACGCGGAAAGCATGGTCTCTGCTCCTGGAACTTGGACGCGCATTTCCCCTTGGCAGTGCCAAGCGCCAACTGGCTTGCCCAGTGCCCGGCGGGCATCCTTGTCCTCACACTGACCTGGGCAGGGACACGCTGGCTCCGCCTCGCAGCTCAGGCCCTGCATCTGAGTGCGGGGTCTGAGCCGTCCCTGACGGACTCTCTTCTCTGAACAATGAGGTTGTTGGTGCTGGAGGCTGCTCCAGGGATAGAACAGACACCCACATCTCCTGACTCCCCGTCCAGTGCTCCTCTGACCTAAAACATTGGCATCTCCCAGGAGTGGGCACTAGTGAGATGTGCAAGAGAAACAGATAGACAGATGGACCCTGGACAGCACTGACTGCCTGGAGCCACCTGGAGCCTGAGGACAATGGGGTGAACTCGGTGCCTGGAGCACCCAGGCGGGTCACTTACTTGAGCGAGGGAGGCAGGGGGAGACAGGGGGACAGTGGGCATGACAGGGTGGGGGGCACACTGTTACCATGTGCGATGGAATGGGCGTTTGCAATTACCAGACCTCCTGATTTTTCTGAAATAAAGCTATCTGAATTTTTTGGTGTAAATTATCCTCACTTTAAAGTGTTGGCAGCACGTTTTTTAAATATTTTTAAATAGAGTGCGAAGAAAAGAAAACACGTTTGCAAACCATATTTGGCTCTAGGGCCACCAGTTTGCAACCTCTGCTCCCTTCTACCCTCAGTTTACTCTGCTTTAAAATGGGTACAACAGTACCCCTCTCTCATAGGGCAGTTGAGTGATTAAATGAGACGATGCCACTAGAGGGCCTATCGTACCTCGGGGCCCACAGTACATGGTAGCTATTGCTATTTATTAAGATGGGGGATACTTAGGAGAAATGGGAAGGGGCTTGTTACGGTTAGCACAGGGCAGCTGGGAAGCCCTGAGCCAGAACTCGGGGCCTTTCCCTCCATCCACACATTCGAGGGTGCGCTTGCTGCATGCCTGGCCCCGCGGGCATAGGTCAGTTTAAGACCCGTCCCTGCCTTGAATTTACAGGGGGGCAGGATTAGGCCCATCCAGCAGCTCAAGCGGCTGTCCTTCACCCCAGGAGCCCCCAAGTGCCCCTCCACGGGGCCCTGATTTGGGAGAAACAATCCATTTTCAAAGGTCAGGTTTTAACACAAGGCTGGAGCTCCTTTCATATTTGGCAAAACACATTTTTGCTTGTTTGTTTTAATGAGCAGCTTCAGGGGGAGGTGCCAGCCCTTCCTACGTGTCTGTTTCACAAGTCTGCCTCCTGAAACCAGTTCCAAAGATATTTAAAGGACGGCTCTGGGAACCGAAGGCGTTACAGCAGATTCTAATTAGTCCCGTTGGGACTCGGGCCGCTGCAGACATCTGCCCCGAGGACGGAGCTAGGGCCTCGGGTTGCCTCCTGATGGCCACAGCGCAGAACGCTCTGCCTTCCTCCCGGGCCTGGCCCACGCGGGGCAGCTGGAGGCCAGCCCGCCGCCCGGCCTTGCTGGGGGCCTTGCAGCCACAGAACCCCTCGTTGCCGGTGTGGTGAGGACGGAGGCCCCTGTGCTCCGCCTTCGGAGCTGGAGAAGCCGGAGTCCCTCTGGCTGACATGCCCAGTCCTGGTGGGCGGGCGGACGGGCAGGTAACTCCTAATTATGGGAAAGCAGCCGCGGGCCTGTGTGGACAGGCCTCCCGGAGCCCAGGCAGGTGTCCTCCTGGCAGAGGAGGGCCTGGAGTTTGGACTCTGGGTGCAGGAAGCCATGGGGTGGGGGAAGGGAGTTATGTAACTGTGACAACACGGCCACTGAGAGAGTGACCTTGCTACGCTCCACTGCCTCATTCCTCCCACTCAGGAGGGCATGGAGACCTAGCAGCCCTTCCTTTAGGCCACGGCAGTGGCCCCTCAACTTGGTCAGCATCAGGGGTACCTGCAGGGATGTTAAAACAGACTGTCAGACACCCCCCCCAACCCCCCCGAGTTTCTGCCTCAGGAGGTGGGGGTGGGGCAGAGAATTGGCATTTCTCCTAAAAGCACAGGATGCTGCTGGACACAGTTAGTCCCCAGGCCACTCTGAGTGCCACTGCTCCGGGGTTTATGAAGTCAGTCTGCCTGGGCCCTGGAAATGCTGTGTGCCCCTGGGCCAGTGTCTGAGCCTCTCTGAACTGGTTTTCTCAGAAGGAGAAGCCAGCTTTGTCTTTGAACAAGGCCCTCCCTCCGCCCCCGCCCCTCGTGTTGACATGCCTAATTACTGTTTGCAGGTAGCTCAGAGGCCTTCACAGGAAAGGCCCAGGCCTTTGCACAGGGCTCTTACCCCATGGTTCCAACCTGCTTGTAGTCACCGTGGGAGCTGAGGGGCTCGAGAGATGAGCACTTTAAGCCTTAAGGGGACAAGCCAGGCCAGTATCTCCGGGCATCAGCACTCACCCTGCATTCAGAGCCTGGTCTTTGGGATCATTTTCTTGCCTTGGGGAGGTGGGTGGCAGAGGCTCACCACAGTCCCAACGACGAGGCACCTGTGGTCCGGAGAGTATAAACCCCCGTCACACATCTGCCAGTAGCTCCTTCTCATCTTAGCATCCCCGTGCATTGAGCTTCCTACACGCTGGGGTCCTTCCCCGCAGTATCGAGGACAGGACTCGCGGGGGATGCCGAGTGCAGACCGACCAAATGAAATAAACAAATGAACAAATGGCTCCATTACTACACAGCCCCAAAGCCTGCCTGGCTGGCTGTCTTGCCCCCCCCCCCCCCGCCCCAATCACGTGGTTCCCATCTATGGCCTCCTTCGCTCCTCACAGAACAGTCTTGGGGAGATAGGCAAGTATTCTTATACTCATTTCACAGGTGGGGAAACTGAGGCCCCAGGAAGGTGCCTGACTTGCCCAACTTGACTAGTAAGTAAAAGGCGGTAACAAAGAACAGTACAGAACTCCATGCCTCGGAGCCTCACAGCGGCCTCTCCCAGTCTCATCAGTTTCGCGTTCCATGTCTGCGTGAGGGCCATCCTGCAGGTAGTGGCGTGCGGATGGAGTTGGGAGAGAGGTGAGCTAGGGACCCAGGCCCTTTTGGTTCCTGGGGCGAGGGCGGGGGGGCGGCGGGCAGGGCCAGCAGGGAGGCACAGAGGAGCGCTGGAAATAGTCTCTCCTTTGCAGAGATCGCCAGTATTTCCCGGGGGCTGCCTCAGGCCCTCTCGGGGTCACATGCTGGCACACCACAGGTGCCCTTGGCACACTAGACTGCACGGTGGTTTGCCTCCAAAGCCCAGGACGGTGCCTGGCACATGGTTGGTGTACAATCAGTATTTGTTGAATCAATGAATGAATAAATGAAGATGGACTTGGTTGACAGTACTGCGTCTAAACTTACCAGCTGTGTGATCTTAATCCTTTCACCACTCCACGCCTGGGATTCTTCAACTGCAAAAGCAGAATAATAATGTTATAATAATAAACATTAATGGCATAATAATTAAAAAACAAAAACAAACAAACAAACAAAAAAAAAAAACAGACTCTGGAGCCAGAACTGCCTGTGTCTGAATCCTGGCTCCACCGTCTGCTGTGCGACCTCAGCCAACCTACTAAACCTCTCTGTTCCTTGGTTTCCTCGTTGATAGAGGGAGGGTAATGATGGTACTCCTATAGTATTGTGGGGATTAAAATGAGCAGTATGTGTAGATGCTCTACCCAATATTATTACTAACCCTTAATGATGGTGATTCCTTCTATGTGCTTCGGTAAATTAAATAACATTTAAGTATCAAATACCAAGCAGAGTGCCTGTCACAAAGGCAGAACTAACTAGTAACCATTATTCTTTTTAAAAAAAATATATTTTATTGATTTTTTACAGAGAGGAAGGGAGAAGGATAGAGAGAAACATCAATGAGAGAGAAACATCGATCAGCTGCCTCCTGCACACCCCCTACTGGGGATGTGCCCGCAACCAAGGTACATGCCCTTGACCGAAATTGAACCTGGGACCCTTAAGTCTGTAGGCCGACACTCTATCCACTGAGCCAAACCGGTTAGGGCACCATTATTCTTACCTTGGACACTAAATCATTACTAAACAGGGCCTGAAGCCTGTCTGTCTGCCTGCCTGGCCCTATGACCTATGGCCCTTTGTGTCTGTTGAGTCACACAAAGGAGACAAAAGGTCTTAAAATTGCTGTGGGGGACATTCTTCATTCCGTGAAGCCACCAACTCAGGGTTAAAGGGCCCCAGATGAGAAAGGTGAAGTACTACCCATGGCCACCAGGGGCAGCAGAGAACCCATCCTCAAGGCTGCCTGCTGAGGGTTCCTGGAGTCCCCTCTTTAGGAAATAATGAAAAACGGGGCTGACTATTCCGCCTGGCCACAGGCAGGCATTCCCCATAGCCCTGAACGGGAGGCATTTCCCAGAGAACACTCCTCCCTTCTGAGGGTTAGACTCCCAACCCTACCTTTAAGCCACATCATCTTGGTTAAGTCCCTTTGTCTCCTTAAACTCAGTTTTCTCATCTGAGACATGGGGATAGGGTGATTTTGAGGGTTGAATGAGCTAGAAAACACGGTCCCTGAGGCAAAGTGAGTGCTCAGTTAATGACACCTGTTACCAAGGTAGCATCGTGGTTATTAGCATGGACTCTGCAGCCTGACGATATAAGCCTCAGTCCTGCCTGCACCACGCACCGGCTGGGTGCCTTTGGGGAAGTGAGTTGACTTCTCTGTGTCTGTTTTCTCACCTGTAAAATGGGGTGAGGATAATGGTACGTGAGCCTCTCAGAGTTGTTGGGAAGATTAAATGCACGTGCAAATCAGTGTAGCAAATGCTATGTCAGTGTTTGCCAGTATCGGTATTATAAGTTGTAGTATTTTTGATGTTGCTGTTTTTATTCTGAATAAGCTGCAACACCTTAACTTCCTGCAGAAACCTCACTGCTCGACACGAACTGCCCAAAAAGGGGCTTAGAAGAAACAGGAGAGGTGTGGCCCGTGGATAAGGAAGGACGTTTTCCTTTGCTGCACTTGAGCATCTGACTTGGCACACAGAGGGCCTGGCAGGCGGGCGAGAGACCAACCACACTTCGTGAAAATGCTTTGATGCTCAGCTCGGGGCTAAGCCTCTGCCTCCAGGGCAGGGCCTTTGGAAGCCCCCAAAGGGGATCAGGATCTTTGCCAGATCCTTTGGGGTCCCCGAGAGATCGTCAAAGCGGACCTGTGAGCCGGTGACAGGCGCACAAAAGTCTCCAGCCAGGAAGGCCTCGCCAGGACAGATGGCAGGATGGACCCTGGATAAAACCCTCCGTCCCCCCAGGGCAAAGGTCTAAGTGGCTTTGGAGAAAACCCCAGTCTAATCCTTCTTGCTGCACCTGTGCCCCAGAGTCCTACTGGGACGGCCAGGGGAGATCAGCAGGTGGCCTCGGCCACAAAGGCATCCCAGGGCCGGCCAGAGGACTTCCAAGTCACTTTGGAGTCCCCAGGAACGGATCGAAGGCAGCAGATGTCCATGGTGATAGCAGGAGGTGTGTGTCTGGCTTAGAAGCGATGGGCGTGTCACTCGGACCTTCTCCAACAATATCCCTCACGCCTATTTTTTTAGGGTTTACCCTGTGCTAGGCACCATTCAGACATCTACATGTGCCTCTTGTCATCAAAACCTCCCACCACAACCCTACAAGGTGGTAGCCACGATCACCTCCATTTTACAGGTAAAAGGCCCGAGGCTTCCAGGAGCAAAATCATCTGTCCAAGATCCAGGGTTTGAGCCCCCAGAGAATGAGTCCCCAGCCGCCTAGGGCAGCAGCCTCCAAGGCCCTGGGCAATGACTGCCTCCTGGATTCACACCTTCCTGTAATCTCTCCAAAGAGTGTGGGAGCGACCGAGGGACCGAGTGACTCACTTCTGAGGAATAGAAAGGGGAACGGTGATGGATGTCTTTTCTGAGTCAGGTTACAAAGAGACAGCGGCTTCGCCCTCTCTGCACACACCCCACACGAGCCCCTGGAAGACACAGGCTGCCAGTTGTGTGTAGATCTATAGCTCCACGGCGCAGAACCGACGGCAGCCTCTGGCCAACAGCCAGGGAGGAGCTGAGGTTCCCAGTGCGCCACCCCACGAGGAACTGAATCTTGCCAAGAGCCCCAGGAATGAGCTTGGGAGTAGACCCTCCCCAATTCCAGCCCTGAGGTGACTGCAGCCCCGGCTGACACCATGGCGACAGCCCAGGAGAGGCCCTGAGCCAGAGGCGCCCAGCTCAGCCACCCTGGATTCCTGGTCCACAGAAACGAGAGAGAATAAACGCTGGTGTTTGGAGCCACTGAGATTTGAGGTGATTAGATACGCAGCGATAGGTAACTAATACACTTGCCATCACTCCTAGCAACACACACAAAACATGCCCACACAACCACCATGGGAGGATGAAAAAGCCCGGCTCTCCCAGCTCACACCCGCTGGCCCGGCCCTCCACGTGCTTTTGCCGCTGATGGCACTCAGATGCATGGACAGAAAGGGTCTTTGCGAAGATCACACACAAGCTTGGGGGGGGCCTGGTGTTGCTGTGGGGGGGTCTCCAGGCTCCTGGAAACTGTTGCCAGGAGTTCACAAGGATGTTAACCCGCAAATCTGCGCGTCCTGGGGACCCGAGTTGCTGCCTTGTCTTTGATCCAGGTGCTTGCAGAGAGTAGAGTGATGTTGGCTGGAAGGTCTTAGCAAAACTGCTTCTACACATACTAAACCCACAGCCAAGAAGAAGAAAAAACGTGAAAAATTCCAGTGGGCTCACCTGTTTGGCTGCAAGCAGGTACTAAATATGGTGGGTTCCTCTAATGCAGCGTGTCTGGGGTTTGTTCCTGAAGCCATACATTTGTTGTCATTTTCTCCTGTCATCTAAAGGAAGCTCCCCTGGGAACGGGAACTGCACTGACCCCATTTTTCTTTGGTGGCACCCTGGTGGCCTGAGGTCAGGGTCATGGGGACAGGGTCTGGCCTCAGAGCCCATCCTCCCTCTCCCCCGCACCCCTACCCCCGAAATTCCCACTAAGCTTCTGCTTCCTGCAATGACGTCCGAGGACTGGATGGGGACAGTTCCTGCAGCCGTTCCCCACGCCCAAGTCCTCCCTTCCTGCTGCCTTGCAGAGTCCGCACCCTGTGTGCCCCGGAGAAGGGGACGGTGAGCCAGATCCCAGGCCCAGCTGTCTCCAGCATCGATTCCCAGCGTCCCTCGGAGGCTGGGAAAATCTTCTGGGAGTTGGACCAACTACATAATTGGTGGATGCCAATGCAAATTGGACGTGCGAGGAGTCCCCCAGTTAAAAAATAATTAAGAATTTTAAGGCGATGACAGCAGAACGTTAACTCAGGCACAGAGCCCTTCTGCTCAGAAGCTGGCCTGGCCTTGGGGTCTCCACTAAACCCACCCTGAGTTATCCTTCCTAGAGGGCCTGCCCAAGCTGCTCTGGGCAGAAAGTGGGCTGTCATTTCTTGGCTCCCGGATTTCCTGGTGCAGAACTGAGCAGAAACGTGGCCCTGGCCCAGGGTGTCCTCAGAATCAGAAGTATACCTGTGTGTGGGGACACAGCACACATCCAGGCCAAACTCTGCTGAGTAAGGAGAGCAGTGGAAATTCGCCAGGGCTGTGGGCTTGACAAACGGCTCGGATTGTTGGAATGCAAGTCGAAAGCATGAGCAGACTTCTAAGAGGCTGCAGAGGGACCGATAAGGGTAGCGGTAAAATGAGCACTGGTGGCCAATGGGCTGGATAGAAACTTCTAGACGTACATACTTTGTTGGTCTTTCTCCTCCCTCTCCTTTTCCCTCTCCTCTTTCTTCTTCTTAAGGTTTTTTTTTTAAAAAAAGAGTTGCCAAGAATTTAAACTTAGAGTTCACATAAAAATTCATATTCCTAGTAGCTCTAAAAACAAATGAGAACCTGTGGTAACACTAGAGCCATATTCCTGCATGACAACAACCTACTGCCTCCTCTACAGGGGCTGGTGGCCTCTTGTTTGCCACAGTCTCCACCACTCCCTAACGTCTCCCTGACACAGAATCCAAGTGCCAAGTGCTGCATACCTGCGCCTGTGCTGCTGTTTTCTTGTCATGGAGTTAGGAGGAAAGCGCATGTCTGTATCAAAAGTAAGAAGATAGAAGGCGGACCAGAGTTCCATGTTCTTCGAGAAATGTGGGAAGGAGCACATTCTTTTGTGGAAGTGAAGAGCCCCCTCCTCCCCCACACGTTTAATATGCAAAGAGGATCTAAGTCAACGTTCTTACAGAACAAACTACAGCAGGCCCCGCACAGCCCACCTCACTCATTCATGTCCCCGGGTGGGTCCCTGAAGGCATCAAAACAGAGGCTCCGGGGCTGGATGGCTCCAGAATCTGAGGGCAGCCCCAGCTTCTCCACCCACCGGGGCTCAGAGCCCTCCCTCTTTTGTTCTGTCCTGCCTTTTATCCCAGCAAAGGCCGTGGACTTGGGGGGTTCCCAGCATCTCTCACTTGCCGTGGGGTCAGTTTCTTTCCCCCAGAGTGGGTGGGTGTTTCACCTCACGGGTAGTTTTCATCCTCAGCTGGGAGCACCGTCAGCATTTGGCACACTGGCCAGCCCTCCCCTGGGCAGTCAGGGTTCCAGGTAGGGGAAGGAGGTCTGAGGCTGCCCTGTGGCCTCCACAGCTGACCAGTCTGAACGGCATTTGGAGTGTGTGTGGGGGGTGGGGGGCGGGGGCAGAGAGGGAAGGGGGAGATGTGGAGGTGGAAGCTGGGAAAGTCAGGCCATAGAGAGTGTGAACAGGACAGGAAAGTGACAAAGTGAAAGGTTGGGGAGACCTGGTAGGGAAAGTAATGCAGTCCCCCAGCTTATTGTAGAGCCACACGCCGATGACCTAGAACTTCTGAGAGCTCAGGCCTGGGCCAGTGTGAGCCATGGGTTACCAACTAGGCCTGGGAAGGGCGGGGTGCATGTGGCCTAGAATGGGAGGCTCAGGTGCCCTGATTGTGTGACACCTCACCTGGCCTTGTATACTCTGCACCTTGTGTCTACAGTCGGGTGGGGGGGACCAGACTGCCTCCAGGGGCCTTGGGAGATAATCAGTTCTAAAGAGTACCTAATCCCTAGATCAGAGGGGGCTCAGAGCTGCAAACTCACTTGACAGCGAGTGAGCATTGCTAGCCACTGGCGCGCCCACTCCAGTAGGAAGGTTCAGGTTTTTAGACCCTCCAGGATGCCGCCTTCTACAGAGCTTAGCTGGCCTGGTACCTGGCCCTCCCCTACCTACTCCTGAAGTCCAGGCCCTGGCCTCCCCTGGGAACCACCTCGCCTGCCACAAGGCTGCCTTAGAGAGGACTCCATAAGCAGCACCGACGATGGATGGAGGTGGAAATCACTATTACCCCATTTTCTAGATGAGGAAACCGAGGCTTGAGGGAGTGAGGTGCAAACACAGGGTTCCCGCCCCGGATCACAGTCTCCTCGTGGGTAAGGACCATGTCAGTTTTCTTCCCCACGCCCACAGCGAATGCCCTCAGCATTATATTCACTTACAGAACTGTTACACTGTACGGGTGACTGAGGCTCAGGTCCCAGGGCGCCCACCCCGTCCATGCCCACTCTTGCTGCCCTCTCCCGGCCAGTTGCTGGGACTGCAGCCCTTCAGCGAGGCTGTCACAAGGGTGTCAGAAGGGTGCGGAGAGGCCCGCAGACTGGGGGCCATCCCCTCCATGCGCTCGCTCCCTTGGGGCTTTTCAGACCTGAGTTCAGTACTGTCCGACCCGGTGACACCGGCCATCTTTCTACCGTCAGTTTCTCCAGAAATGAACACGGTGGGGATGCACCGAGTGGCCTGGATCTGGCGCGCAACGGGGCGACGCAGAGCTCCCCGAGGCGTCCGGGCGAGTCTGGGCGCGGCGGCGGGGCCGGGGCGGGGCCTGGGCGGGGCTAGTGGCCGGCCCCGGGCAGCCCGGAAGGAGCGGGAGGAGGAGCCGCCGGAGTGAGAGTCGTTCCCATGTGAGAGGCTCCGCGGCCAAATTCCTCGCGTGCGGCGCGGCGGACGGCCCGGCGTCCGGACGGACTGAGAGCCCTGGTCCGACGC
>NW_005871714.1:199021-206323 GCF_000147115.1 Myotis lucifugus | reverse complement strand
GGGGGCCGGGCAGGGCGGAGAGCGGCGTGGCCCAGAATGAGGCGGGCCGCCCCCGGGGGTTTGAGACTGACCGCCCCCCTTTTGAGCACCACGCCCGCCTCAGGCAGGCGCCCCCCGGCCCACGGCAATGCGGGCTGCCGCCTTGGGTTCCTTGGAGGGGGTTCCGGCAGGCTCACGGCGCAGGCGAGGCCGGCGCCTTCTTTCGTGGCCCGGGGCCGGGGCCGTGGGCGAGCCGCGCGTCTCATCGGGGACCAGCCAGCTTTCGAAGCCGTTTGTGGACGCCGCAGAGGCCCGGCGATATGCTTCGCGCCCGCGCGCCCTCCCTTCTAAGCGATTGCGGCTTCATACAGCCCGGTAGGTGCGCGCCGGGAGAGGAAGGAAAGGGGCGGTGCTGTCGCGGGCCAAGGGAGCGGCGGGCCCGGCGCGCGGGGGCGCTCCGCGCCGGGATCGGGCAGCCGCTGGTGGCAAAGTTCTCGCCGTGCGCGGAGCCCAGAGCGTGAGGCCGGGGGCAGGGGAGGGGCGCGGAATGCGAGTTCGTTCCGCGCGGGGACGGAGGTCTCGGGGCTCCACGGCTGTCCCGCCGGCCCCCCTCCCCCCACCAGAGGGCTGCAGAGGGAGGTCAAGGCCACGTCTGCCGGTGCGGTGCGGTCCCGCGGCACCTGGAGACCTGGCTCTGGGCGGGACCCGGCGCCTGTTCTGGGAAGCGTGGGAAAGGGGCCAGCCCCGCGTGAAGTCTGGGCAGCCCCCGTAACCCACATGGTAGCCCCATAAAGTGCCAGGAGAGCTCTGCTTTACCGGGAGGAAAAGTAGTGGTTTGCATTTGCTGGGAGCGAAGAGATCTCTCTTACACTTGAACGACGACGAATGCAGAAAGAGAGAGCGCCGCGGTGGAGACCAACGCAGCGAGTGGTCTAATTCGGTGTCGCTGGCTGATCCACCCAAGCGGATCACAGCGTTTTCGTGTTAAAACACCCCGAGTGGGTGCGCTCATTCCATTCTGCTCTGGTCTCAGCTGGTCCTCCCAGTCACACCCCCATCCCGCAAGTTATGTCATGGGGTGGGGGTGGGGGGCAGAGGAACCACTGGATCCCTTGGACGGGAAGAAATTTAGATGGAAGACAATGGAAGATGAAGGGTCTGTCATCAGCAGTTTGAATGCTTTTCCCAGGAAACATTAGAAGCGAGCTACATGATTATTCACTCCTGTTGAACACCTATTGTGTTCCAGTAATTTACATGCAGTGTCTCCTAGAATCCTATCAGGGCTCGGGGAAAGAGACTGTGAGCCCAGGGAAGGTGAGGACAGGAAAGCCCTGAGGGTAATGGACTTGCCCCAAGTCGTTCCCTCCACCACCACCACCACCAACCTTGGTGCTGGAAACTTCTAATTTTGTCTTTCAATTGCCATCAGAATGCCTTTCCCAGGCAGCCAGTTTACCAGCTAATCATTCTTTTTGTCCTGTGAGAAAAGAAACCAGCAGCCAGGCCCCCTTGTTCCAGGCTGCCTGTTGGTGGCCCCAGGGGATGGAATTCTGGGGGCCTGTGGGCCGTGTTCCAGCCACAGGAACTGGGACTGCCCAGCAGCTGGCATTAGCTGAGCTCCCGCTGGTGTCCTGGAGCAACTGAGCGCTTGGGTCACCAAGGGTCCAGGAGAGGGGCCTGAGCCCTGGGAGGCGCTTGAGTCCCTGGCCATTTGGCCTTGGGGCCGAGCCAGCTGAAGACCGCCCACCCCCTTCACCCCCACCCCCTTCCCCAGCTGCATGGAACCTGGTCCAGGACTTGGTGTAAAACAGCATAGATGCAAAGAATAAGCAACTGGGACAGCTTGGGCAAGACGCCTGACCCATTTGAGACTCAGTTTAGGGAAATAATAAGAGTGTTGACTAATGTTTGGAGCATTCAAAGCCGGTGTGTGCGAAGACCTCGCCTCGTTGGTAGTTGATGCTTAATGAATCTTAGTCGCCAGCCTTCCTTGCAGGGCACCTGTCAAGACCGCCCCTCCCCCTCCATCTCCATTAGGATGGGATGCTGTCTGCTCCATTGCCACCCTCCTGCACTGTGCCAAGATGCCTTTGGCTTGGTCTGTAAAGGACCGGAGTGATGCAAGGCCAGGGGAGGTGGTTATTATGTAAACATTTTGAAGATGGCTGGGTGGAGAGATATCTGTTTACTTTGTGTCTACATGACTCCTGTTTGTGTTTCATAATAACAACAACCTAATGACATGGTGTCGCGGAGAGGCCTGTCTGAGGTCTGGGGTGGCGGTTATTCGGATGGCCCTCAGGTGGCCCTGCAGGCTGTGCAGATCTCCTTGCCTGATTTGCAGGTGATATCACTGGCCTGGAACAGGGCCAAGCCAGCAGCGCAACCCAGAAGGTTTCTGAGTTCCCTCTACCCAGCCACCCTCCATCCTCTGCTGGTCCGGTTCTGAAAGACCAAACGAAGTTTCTGAGAATGTCCACGGGACGTGGGTGTTATAAGGAGATTTCCTCTGGGAGATCATGGGGACTCTGCTGGCTGAGCACCACACGCTGAAATAAGCATCTTGGCCAGGCAGCGAGGCGACTCGCCCCAGGGTCTCCGCACCTCGGTCCCCAGCCGGATGGGCTGCTCGGTTTCAGGAGCTGAAGGAGTGCCCGGTTGGATGGTGGAGTCCAGTGTGGGGAAGAGGAGAGGGCGAGGGGACGCCTGATTGAAGGGATGGAGGATTGGGCATCCTGTCACCCTCCTGAGGTCGGCAGGGTGGCAGGCCCGATGCTGGTGACCACTCTGGCCTCCAGGGTGGGGCCTCCCCCAGGGGAGGTTACCGTCTTTGGCACACAGACTGGGGACCAGAGCAGGAGATGTAGACGTTAGATGCTGGTTCCATCAGCACCTGGTTCTGCCGAGATACTTGGCGACTCAGTTTCCCTCTTGGTGGGAATAACTCCGTCGGGGCCCCAGCGGCGTGAACCAGGGGCTCACTGAGTGTTCTTGGACTGAGAACGTGAACTGTTTCGTCTTTGGTTGTCCGTTCATTCGTCGCATCTCTTGAGCATCTCTTCCTGCCAGGCAGTGTTGTAGCTACCAGGGAGGTAGCAGCAAAGGAGACAACCGCAGCCCTGGTTTCCATGGAGCTTGTATTCTGTGGGAGGAGATTGCCAGTAGGCAAACACGCAGGGGTTGTGTGTGTGTGTGTGGGGGGGGGGGGGGGTGAGCGTGGTGCAGGCAGGGTAAGGGGTCAGTGTGTTGGGGGTGGGTGCTCTTTAGTATTTAGGTAGGTGGTCGCAGAGAGAGCCAGTTCCCGAACAAGGTGCATGGGTGCTGAGTCCCTAAAGCAAGAGGGGGTTGCCACTCAGTTAAAGGAACCTGGTCATTGTTTAAAAGTTCTTGGTAAATTAGTATCTTTGGAGACTGGGCACTTTATCTGTCCACATCTGAAGCCCACAGCCTCCAGGCCCAGGTCAGATGCCACACTACCTCATTCAGCTCAGGCCCAGCGGACCTGCCACGGGACCCAGAGCCACTGGACCCTCGACTTTTTTTATTAGTCATTTGAGTTCTTCGCTCCTCTGGCCCCTCTCCTCACTCCAAGTGCAAGGGGGAGGGACCAGACCTGTGTTTGTCTGGGCATTAGCTCCCAGCATTCTACTCTCCTGAGGCACGGAGCTCACCAAACGCCAAGCTTTGTCTTAATCAGTGGGCCAGGAACCCCGGGGAAGGTGCGATTGCTAATCTCATTCCCCCTTGGGGAAACTGGTGCTCAGAAAAAGTGAGTAACTTGCCCACAGTCACATAGTAGGTATCACAGGCAGGATTTGGTCCCACATTATAGATCTCAAGGCAATGTGGAAAGACCTGGTGCTGATCTAGAGAAAGGAGACCTACATTAAGTTTCCAGTCGGTTTTTCTTTAAATGTTTTTTAATCCTCACCTGAGGCTGTGTGGGTTTTTTGTTGTTTTGTTTTTTTAATCCTCATCCGAGGATATTTTTCCACTAGGGCCCAGTGCACGAAATTCATACATGGCGGGGGGAGGGGGGACCCCTCAGGGGATGTCCAACTGCTGGTTTAGGCGCGATCCCGGGGATCAGGCCTAAACTGGCAGTCAGACATCCCTCTCACAATCCGGGACCGCTGGCTCCTAACTGCTTGCCTGCCTGCCTGCCTGATCGCCCCTAACTGCCCCGCCCCCCACCAGCATAGTCACCCCATGTTCAGTCATTTGGTCGTCCCTCACTAACCCCCCTGCCAGCCTGGTCGCCCCACACAGCCTGTTGTTCGGTTGTTACTGTGATGGCGTCCTGGATAATTTGCATGTTCCTCTATTAGTATAGATTGCTTTTTTAAAAAGAGTGGAAGAGAGAGGGAAAGACAGAGAGAAACATCAATGTGAGAGAAACACATTGATTGGTTGCCTCCTGCACGAGCCCTAACTAGTGCCCAGGCCGGGGAGGAGCCTGCAACTGAGGTACGTGCCCTTGACCGGAATCGAACCCGGGACCCTTTGGTTTGCAGGCCAATGCTCTATCTAATTGAGCCAAACTAGCTAGTGCCTATGTGGTTTTTTAAAAATTGATTTTAGAGAGAAGGAGAGGGAGGGAGGGAGGGAGAGAGGGAGAGAGAGAGAGAGAGAAACATCGATTGGTTACTTCCTATACACACCCCAATTTGAGACTGAACCCATAACCTAGGTATGTGCCTGGACCGGGAATCGAACCCACAACCTTTTGGTGTATGGAATGACGCTCCAACCAACTCAGCCAGGGCTCTTTAAAGTTTTATCTTTTAAAAAAGATTTGTCCTCTCCTTGACATTCTTTGTTTTAAGCAACTCAGACATTTGCTTATCTTCGTGCCTCATATCGGCAGCTGGGTCAGCTGTGTTATCCCTTTGGAAAAGGATTAATGCTGGGTTAGAGGGGAGATTAAATCTCCGCTTGGCATTGGGGTGCTCTTAGGAAACCGCCCACTGAGACCCCGAGGGTTCAGTGTGAGCTTCCTTGTCTAATGGGTGAGACAAAGACATTGGGGGCGTGGCTGTCCTGGACAATCAGGAGTGAGAGTCATTGCTCTTGAAAGAAATTGAGATTGGTTTTCCTGGAGAGGGCTCCTGTGGCCCAGCACCCTCCATCCTGTGTGGCTGCTCCGTGAGATGAGTTGAACCTTCCTTCTGCCAGGGCATGTGGCACACCATAGTGGGTACGGGCGCCAGCTTTGCAATCAGACACCCTGGTTTGAATTCGCCAGCTTTGTTCCCAAGCAAATTCTTTAACATCCCGAGCCTCAGTTCGCCCATCTATAAAATGGGATCATATTGCCCACCTGAGAGCTTGTTGGGCAGGAATCCGGAGCATCCTTCATCCCTGTGGAGCCCAATACTACCTGTGCCATAAGAGGGCAGGGGAATGCTCATTCATCCAGAGTCCGCAGAACTTCAATGAGTGAGTGTGTGTGAATTTTTTTTTTTAATTTTGAAGATTGAAATACTGGGATTTACTGAGACGGGTGATTCTGAAGGACCGCTAGCTACTTATTCGGCCTTCTGAGTCATCAGGAAATTTCCATAAAGATCGTTGTGCACTCTTTATGTTCTTTGTAATATTCCAGTTGCGTTAGCTGGACATTTGCTAGGCCCCTGCAGCCATTCTGGAGTAAGAAGAATTCCCTTCTCTTTTAATCATTTCAAGAGCCATTGGCATAAGGAAACTCGCAAACTCAACCCTGGAGTTAGCCTCTCCCATCCACAGCACAGCCAGCTAAAAAAAGTGGGCGCTCGGGTACGTTGGCGGGCGCACAGGTTTTAGCCCCAGCAGATAAACACACCCCACGTATCATTAGAGCTGGGCCACGCCGTCACCTTGGGGACCCCGTGTTTGCAGTGAGTCACTAAGGGCTGGAAACACCCCAGGGAGGGTGGCGGCCGAGGTTACCAGGTGTGTGCAGGCCCGTGTGTGGAGTTATTTGCATGTAAGTGCATTTCGCGGTGAGCGTGTCAGATGAGTGCCTGTCGGGGAGGGGGGAGTCAGCATTGCCCCCTGTTCCCAAGGACCACCCACTCTGTGCCCCTGGCACCAGCCACCATTCGGGTAGGGACTTCAGGCGTTGTCTTGTCTGCTATTTGGATCCTTTCAAGAGGGGCCACTTAGAAGACACTGATTGTGGCAATTCCTTGAAGCCATCACCAAGTGGCATTAGCCCACTCGGTGCCCCCACAGCCCCCACATTGGGGGAGATGAACAGCCTGAGGGGTATGACAGGTAGGTGCGTCCGCCTGGAGGCCTAGCCCAGAGCTGGGTGATGCTAAGCCTGGGGGAAGGAGAAGGGGAGCCCATGGGTGCAGTGGTGACCCCCCCCCCCACGTGTCCTTGGTTCACGTGCTGGGCTTTGTGGACTGTTTCCGGGAACACCCACCACCTGGGGGCCCACCTGCAGGTGCCAAGCCTGAGCTTTGGTTGCTGCCCAGATTTGCAGGTTGCTTAGGCTCCCAACTGGTTTGGGCTGTAACTTTATCACAGGCATTGAGTGTGTTCAGTGCCTTTGAATTGTACAGAGGCTTCAGGAAGCTCTCCCTGGGGGTGTGGGGGGAACTAGAAACAGCAGCTGCTGGCTCCCGGGGGCTTTATTCCCTCCCACACGCTCGGCCCCACCTGGCCAGGGTGCTCCGGACGTTGAGTCCTGTGGGACAGGCAGAAGAGGATGCCCTGATGGGGAAGAACCACGTACGAAGGGCCAGGGGGGACCCCACGCTGTGTTTCTTGCGTTCCTGCTGCTCTCCTCACCCTGTAAGACACCTGACATCTGCCCGTCTTCCCGGCGACATGGTTGAGGCTTAGAGAGGCGTCCCGGGGTGCAGTGAGTGGCTGTGCAGGCTGCCCTGCTGCCTGCCCACTTGCATCTCCTCCCTGCCCTGTCCAGCGTCGGCTGATGAGTCCTTCGAGGGCCACCGGGGGCCCGGGAGAGGCTGTGACGGCAGGGGAGTTTCATGGGGATTCTCCTCTCTTTCCTGGCTTCTCCCGGCTCCCTGGCTTTGCAGGTCAGCCAGAAGGAAGTTGGGAAATGAGGGGCCTCTGGGGGCCTAGACTGCTCCCCCCTGGGGTCCAGAAGACTGTACCCCCACCCACCCCCTTCTGCCCCCAGCCTGGACGGGAGGTGTGAACCTTGACAGTTCCGGGAACCTGGGAAACAGAATCCTGAGAAAGGAAACTTCAGCAGCGATGGGCGCAACTCATTCCCTTCTGCAGGGGGGGAGCAGCCCAGAGGGAGGCGGGACCCAGCCTGCTGTCAGGGGTCACGGGGTGGCCCCCGCCGGGCGGCGGGGGTTC
>NW_005871714.1:195361-198439 GCF_000147115.1 Myotis lucifugus | reverse complement strand
TCAGCTCTGGGGCTGGGAGGGGCCAGGGAATCTGTATTTTTATCGGGTGCCCTGGATGATTTTGGATGCAGAGGTTCCACCAACCAGACTTTGAAACCTCGGCATTCACCTTTCTGGGACTGGGCTCATTTTAAAGTAAGAAACCAGGGCGGCTCTATACTCTTGTTTACCCCCTGCATCCTGACATCCCCCTCAGCAGCACCCTTTTCCCTCCACAGGCGTCCCGAAGCGGACAGCAGGTATCTGCACACCCTAGTTGAACCCTACTGTCCTTTTCTCTTTTTTACAAAAAAAATTTATTGATTTCAGAGAGGAAGGGAGAGGGAGAGAGAAATAGAAACATCAGTGATGAGAGAGAATCATTGATTGGCTGCCTCCTGCACGCCCCACACTGGGGATCGAGCCCCCAACCCAGGCATGTGCCCTGACCGGGAATCGAACTGTGATCTCCTGGTTCATAGGTCAACGCTCAACCCCTGAGCCACACCACCTGGGCCCACTTTTCCTTTTCTAATCCAGTCTACACACACACACACACACACACCCCTCCCGGCGCATACACAGCGTCAGAATCTGTTAGAAGGAGGCCCTGCATCTCTGTCCCGTGCGCTCACAACATGTGCAATGGTGAGAAAGAAGCCAAGTGCAGCTTTGTCTTTGCTCCGAAGCCCCACTCCTCCCCTCAGGCTGCCAGCAGCATTTCCATGCCTTTTATTCAACCAACATTCCTTCTCCCCGGAGCTCCCACCTGAGCCAGGTGCTGGGCTGGGCGCCGAGGGGCAGAGGAGACCACATCCTTGACCCAGGGTTCCTGCGGGTTCTTTAGACTTGGCACCCGCCCCGCCGTCCGCCTCCCGGCCCCGCTCGGATCGCTTTTGTTGTTGGCCCGCATGTTGGGCACGTGGCAGACTGTTTGGCGAGTGGCTTCTCTGTGCTTCCTCTGGCCTCGGGAGCAGGGCGGGTTCCATCGCTTTCTGTGCTGTGGGCTTTCTCCTGCGGGTGGGAAGCCCAGGGGCCTGCAGGTGGGGGTGGGGAGGCTCTTCCTGGCTCTCTCCTGCGTGGGAGACCTGCCAAGTGCTGGGTCCCAGGGGTCAAAGGGCTCCAATGCAGAGTCCCAGGGCCCCCCTCTAGAGAGTGGCTCAGCAGATCCAGGGTGAAGTCACGGGCCCTGCACTTTTCCCCCCATTGTTTTTTATTGTGGTAAAAATATATAGCATAAATGTAACCATTTTTAGTGTACGATTCAGTGCCATTCAATAGATTCACAGTGTCAGTGTATGCAATGAGCCCTGCTGTCCATTTCCAGGATTTTTTATCATCCCAAATGGAATATGTCCCGTGAATTAGTCACACACACACACACATCCGCCCCCCCCCCCGCCCCCCCCACAGCCCCTGCTGATCACCATTCCACTGCCTGGCTCCACGCATTGGCCTGGTCTCGGTGCCTCATGTAAGGAGTCACACGGGATTTACAGGACTCTGCACTTTCAACGTGCTGGCCACCCCTCATCTGTTGACGGTCCATCACCGCTGGCCATTCGCGGGCACCCTGGGCCGCATCCCCTGGGCTGGGCCGGCTCGCCCTCCTTCCCATGGCGCCAGCCGTCACCTCCTGGTGCTTCCTCTGGCCCTTCTGGCTGCACCAGCAGCCGACCAGGAGGGACACTGCCCCCTGAGGCTCCCGCTGCAGGCAGAGAGGCTCTCCTCTTGGCTCCGGGGAGAGGGGGAGACCACCTGCCAAGTGGGCTGCCTCCCCAGTGCGGGTGCAGGGGTCCTGGGTGTGGGGTAGGAACCTCTCCCCTCCAGGAGCCTCTCCTCTCTTGCACCCCAGGAAAGACCCAGGAGGAGCCCCGTTTTATGGAAGAGGACACGGAGGCAGACAGCACGTGACCTCTCCAGGCCAGAGCTCTCTGCTCGAACCTTCTGCAGAGTTGGAAGGAAACATCGTATTTCTGTGCTGTTCCCTGCACGTTTAAACTAACTAGTGTGACAGAAGCACTGCATTTCCACCCGTGGCGGGTGGCCACTGTGGTAGGTGGCGCAGCCAGCTCTGACTCAGAGCACGAGACTGTAGACATCTCTGGCCGTCAGCTCCTGGAGCCGGAGGTGCTGGCTTTGCCACGGTGCTCCCGAGGCCGCCTCCCTTCCCCGCGTGGCCCCAGGGACACCTGCGTCAGAATCACTCGGGAGCCTGGGGTTGTGGCTGTTGAGTTCTGAGGCCCCTAACAGACCTGGACAGTCTAAACCTGCGGTTCTCAACCTGTGGGTCGCGACCCCTTTGGGGGTCGAATGACCCTTTCACAGGGGTCGCCCAAGACCATCCTGCATACCAGATATTACATTACGATTCATAACAGTAGCAACATTACAGTTATGAAGTAGCAACGAAAATAATTTTATGGTTGGGTCACAACATGAGGAACTGTATTTAAAGGGCCAGAAGGTTGAGAACCACGGGTCTAAACGATCTGGGATGGGCCCGGAACCTGCATCTTCAACAAGTTCCCTCCACCCGGGTGATTCTGACCCACTGTGAGGTCCAAGGACCAAGGCCTCCAGCCCTCCCGTCTTTATTCACGTGGGTCTCCCAGTCTCCAGCTGCCCATCGGCGACCTTGTGCCTTTATCTCCCACCCTGCACAACCATAGGGGCCAGGCCAGGGGTTCTCAAACTGGGTGCCAGGACCCGCGGCATCCGCCTCCCCGAGAACCTCAGACCTGCAGAATCCGACACCCGAGCTGGCCCAGTGGTCTGTCTAACACGCTGCCCCAGGTCATGTGGATGGAGCTGCCGCTTGCAGCCAGCCACTCAACAAGACCCTTCTAGGAAGCTCCTTCCACTTAAAAATGTTCCCCAAATCTTCTTTTCCGTCTCCTCCTCTCCCCCCGCCCCCGCCCCCTTCCCCGTACCCTGGTCTGTTCTCTTACCAGCTGCCAAGAGCTGCCGATTCCCTTTCCTCGCCCAGGGACTGCTGGGTGTGCTTTTATGCCCCGGCACCTCTGGGTGTGATGGGAGAAGAATTTGTCCTTTTCCCGGGGCCTTACCCCAGGGGGGGCGCCAATTGGGGGTATTATA
>NW_005871714.1:191435-194692 GCF_000147115.1 Myotis lucifugus | reverse complement strand
GGACCGAGTCATCCTGGTTCGTCTGCTGCCCTCCTGGCTCTTACCTTCGCTGGGAACGCTGGCTCCGTGGGAAGCCCTTACCTTGTGTCAGGAGGATCCTCTCTCTCAGCCCCGCCCCAGACCCAGCGAGGCTCCATGTGCATCCCGGCAGGTGCCGAGGACCCGCTGTGGCCGGGGCTTGCTGCTGGGACCCACACACATCGACAACCCCTCTTCGGACTCCTGTTGAGGGGCTCGGGGTGTCTTCACCGTCCCGTGAGCCAGCGGGCGCATTCCCCCGCCACGATCTCCTCCTCACCATCTTGCACTGTTTCACCCGTCCTGGCCCCCAGCCCTTCTGCAGAGCCGTTCTCGCCCTTCCCTCCCCTGGGTGTTGGTCCTTGCGAGGCCGCGGGTGTGTCATGTGGACACAGTATAGCTGAGACTGGGTCCTGCGGGAGCATGTCTTGAGTTATCCGGGGCCCTCCTCCTGACCCGTAACCTCCATGGGGGGGGGGGGCCATGGCGTGCTACCATCTGCCCCCCTTGGGATCTCAGGAGGAACCCCATTTGGCTGATCTGTTGGCTCACTTGTGGACGAGCCTCACCTGGCAGGCAGTTATATACCCAGTTCCCTTCTGGGATTTAGGCAGAAGATAGAGGCCCAGAAATCAGAATTTTAAAAAGATTCCTCTAAGATAGAGGAAGGAAAGGGCAGGTGGAGGGTGTACCCTTGAAGCTGACCACGGGCTCCCCACCCAGGCCTTTCTTTCATTTATTCTGCATAATTATCGTGCACTTGCCTGGACCTGACTCCTTAAGTGTCAGGGGTGCAGCCGGGGGTAAAATACAGTCCTCCCTAAAGTCAGTCCTCCCTCCCCGCTGGTGCTCAAAGTCAAGGATATTGTTGGAGAATTAGACCCCTAAAGCTCTTTTTGTCTTTCCATTGTCTTTGAAATTTTCCCACAGTGCCTTTCTGCATTGGTTCCCAGGGGTCCCCAGGGCAGAGGGAGCCCAGACACTACCTCTGGGGCAGGCACTGGTCTATCTACAGAGCTTTCCGGTCCTAACCCAGAGCCTGAGGCCCTTAGAACTGCTGGTTGCACAATGTCCTCTGCAGCCTCCCGTTAAAGGAAGTAGGAATGCACTGCATCCATGAGTGTGTTCATGTTTGCTGCTTTGTCCCCAGGCCTGAGCCAGAATTCTAGCTCACTGAGGATTGTAGCTGATTAAAATCCCAGCTATCTGGGGCCTGGTGAGGGAGATCTGATGGTGCCCTTAGGCAGCTGCGGTTTGTTTGCAATGACCAGCATCTGCTCTCTCTTCCTGCCGGGCTCGTGGGGTAGGCCCCTGTATGACCGCAGCGAGGTGACTGGGCCTCTGTCTGCATTCCATCCTGATGACCACTGTCCCCGAGCCAGCCTGGCCTTCCTGCTTCCTGGGCTGACTTGCCGGGCCTGTTCACTGGGTCCCTTTCAGAGACTGGCCCTTGACCAGGGAGACACACAGGTGTTCCGAATCCTTGTGCATTGAGAGGGACTCGTTTCACCATCCACCACATAATCTTAAACGGTCCCTAGAAGGTTTGACGTCACTTGTGTGTACTCAGGTGATGATTATGCAAGGGAACCTGATCTAAGGACCTCTGCTTTGCAGGGTTACCTGCATTAAACAACCAAAATAAATTCGGTACATTAATCACCCCATTTTACAGATGAAGTAACTGAGGCACAGGGAGGTTAGGAAACTTGCCCCATCGATACAGCCAGGAAGTAAAAGCGGCAAGATTCAACCTGAGTCCAGCCTGAGCTCTTAATCACCACCATTTCCTGTCCCTACTGCAGTCAACCCTGCGGCATCACTTGTTTCTGTCCCCAACTGTGCATGGCAGAGTCTCAAGTGAGGAATGACCAAGAGATGCTGGTGTCTGGTACACCCCTCTGTCCAGGCCCCAGCCCTAGAGGGGAGCTCCTGTGGCTGCCTCCCTGGGCTGGGCTGGGCCGGGCCGGGCTGGGCCGGGCCTTGTGAAGTGGGAGGGTCTTGAGGCAGCTCTGCACACTCCAGCTGGAGGCCCAGGTGTGGATGAGTTATGTGGGTGTCCCTGATCACTAGGTTTTCTGCTGCTCTCAGCCTTAGCTTGTGAAAGATGACAGAGGTCATAGGAGGGTTCGGGGACTCTCCCGTTCACCCTGTGAGGTAGGAAGCATGATCACCCTCATTCGGGTGGCATCTGAGATTCAGAGATGTCTGTGCTTAGTGCTCAATAACTCGATTTAATGGAAAAACTAACTTTGTATAGTTTGCACGTCTCAATTTCCCTCCACCTGCCCAGGCAGTTATGTAATTGCAGGACTACAATAGCAAATGCTATAAACACAACTGGAACTGACTGATAAAAAGGGAAATAGTTCCCCATAATTGAAACGATCACAGGTCGGGCTAGCTTCAGGCATAGCTGCATCCAGAGGCTTAAATGATGTCATCTTCCAACTCTCCTTTCATCTGTTTGGGTTTTATCCTTTCTGGTGACAAAAACGACCTAATAGCCCGGCCGGGCGTGGCTCAGTGGTTGAATGTCGACCTAGGAAACAGGAGGTCACAGTTTGATTTCCGGTCAGGGCACATGCCCAGGTTGTGGGCTCAATCCCCAATAGGGGGGCATGCAGGAGGCAGCCGATCAATGATTCTCTCTCATCATTGATGTTTCTGTCTCTCTCTCCCCTTCTCCCTTCCTCTCTGAAATCAATTAAAAAATAATAATAACCTAACAAGTCTAAGTAACCTTTACCCTTCTAGGATTCCAGTGTAGAGAGAGTGCTTCATTCCCAGTGTATCTAGCAGAAATCCCAGGCTGACTCTCATTGGCTTAGCTTTAATCATGTGACAATTCTGAACCAATCACATGGAATGCATTGATTGACCAGGCCCAGGTCATGTGCCCTTCCCTGGAAAAGGTTGAGGTTGTGAACCTCCAGTGAAACATGCAGACTGAAAGTGGGGTTTTTCTCAAAGGAAAGTCAGAATGTTCATTGCTGGGAACAGAAGCCGGGAGGCAGACACAGGAGCTGTCCCCTGCAGATGTGGTGATGATTCCTTCAGCAGCTGCAAACATGCTCCTGGCTAGGTGTTGTAGGATTCGGAAGAAAAAGCCTCCGATATAGAACCTTTTGCACATAGTAGGTGCTCAATAAACATCACTTGTATTAGTTTTACACCAAAATGGGTGATAAGAGGTGACCAGAGAGATGCCCAATTTGGACAAATCCAAGTTAACGATC
>NW_005871714.1:153346-191335 GCF_000147115.1 Myotis lucifugus | reverse complement strand
TTTTGGAGATAGCATCTGCTGCAGCGGTTCTCAACCTGTGGGTCGCGACCCCTTTGGGGGTCAAACGACCCTTTCACAGGGGTCGCCTAAGACTATCGGAAAACACATATATAATTACATATTTTTTAAAAAATATATTTTATTGATTTTTTACAGAGAAGAAGGGAGAGAGATAGAGAGT
The DNA here is from genome assembly GCF_000147115.1 of Myotis lucifugus. Classification (NCBI taxonomy): domain Eukaryota; kingdom Metazoa; phylum Chordata; class Mammalia; order Chiroptera; family Vespertilionidae; genus Myotis; species Myotis lucifugus. The sequence goes on along the minus strand of NW_005871714.1, from coordinate 191,154 downwards.
TAGAAACATCGATGAGAGAGAAACATCGATCAGCTGCCTCCTGCACATCTCCTACTGGGGATGAGCCCGAAACCCAGGTACGTGCCCTTGACTGGAATCGAACCCGGGACCTTTCAGTCTGCAGGCCGACGCTCTATCCACTGAGCCAAACTGGTTTCGGCAATTACATATTTTTTGTGATTAATCACTATGCTTTAATTATGTTCAATTTGTAACAATGAAATTGGGGGTCACCACAACATGAGGAACTGTATTAAAGGGTCGCGGCATTAGGAAGGTTGAGAACCACTGTGCTAGGGTTCTGCTCTCCCACGCAGGCGGGCGTCTCCCACGCAGGCGGCACGCTGTCAGAGCCGTGTGAGTTGACGGAAGCCCACGCCGGGGCTCTCGGCCCTGCTGCTCCACCTTCCTGAGCCTGGGTTCCTGTCTTCTAAAGCGGGAATGATGGAACCCGCCCTGCGCGGCTTGGTAGTGTTTTGTAGGTGCTTAATACATGAAGCTCTTGTTTTGTTTATAAGCCATCTTAAATGGATTGCGTGTAACAAAACAATGGCCATGAAGCATGAGGTCTGCATTGGCGTTGGCAGTGCGGGAAGCCCCCTTCCGTGGGGGCGGGGGATTGTACTTGAGGGTGTGTGCCCACCACACACTTTTCTGCCTGTTGGGGTACTGGGAGTCTTGGCCATGACCGAGCTTTGTTCTCTGTGGCATACGGTCAGGGTCTGGGCTCTGTGCTGGGCAGGAAGTACGTGGGGGCGGGGGGCGGGGGGGGCACACACAGGCCCCGAAGTCAGAGGGAGCTTGAGGTGGCCTTAGAGAAGTTCGAGGGCTGGATCGCCTTTGCTCCCCCTGGGGGGGCCCTTCCTCCCTCTGCAGCATCCCCAGCCTGGGGCCAACAGGCAACCTCAAGAAGTTCAGCACCAGCCACACATGTTCCAGACAGGAACAGTGGGAGCCTGGGGTCGAACCCTCTCCTTCCCGCTCCCTTTTTGTTCCCCTCAAGGATACTCAGTAGCTTTACTTGGTTGCCAGTAACCTTTCATTCTCTTCAGTGCCTGGGAGACAAGAGAATCTGATTGGTTCCTCCCCAACCAATGGTTTTTCAGAACCTGGGTCAGGTGACCACCCTGGTCCATCAGCTGCATCTGTAAGGGTGGGCAGATACCTGGTGGATCTAGCTCCGTGGTCGGCAAACTGCAGCTCGCGAGCCACGTGTGGCTCTTCCTAAGCCTTAGGAGTACCCTAATTAAGTTAATAACAATGTACCTACCTATATAGTTTAAGTTTAAAAAATTTGGCTCTCAAAAGAAATTTCAATCGTTGTACTGTTGATATTTGGCTCTGTTGACTAATGAGTTTGCCGACCACTGATCCAGCTGCTTCCTTCCAGGGGCTGTGGGAAAGTAGTTACTCAGGGAGTGTGGGGCAGGGAAGACTAATAGACGCCGAATGTCCAGGACAGGTGTTCCTCCTGAGCTTGAACGCCTCCAGGATTGAACTCACTCCCTCTCCAGGCAGCCCCTACATTTTTTGACTCATTTTAAGCACTCACTCACCTTTCCATTGAGCCAGAAATGGACCTCATTGGAGCATCCACCCTCTGGCCTGCGTCCGACCATTTGAGGATCTTACACACTAAACCTCTCTCCTCGACATAACGGCTCTGACGTGAGAGGACAGGCACGGTGGCTTCCTGCACCAGCTTTGTTTCCCCAGGTGTCTTTCCTCCCAGCTGGACAGAGCAGTCTGCGCTGGGGAGGCGTGGAGGACAGGGCGTCTTCCTTTGATCCACCCAGCTTGACCGGCCTCAGATTTCTCATCCCCCACCAGGAGCCAAAGTCTTCCCTGGCACATCCAAGGAGAGAATGTTCCCCAGACTGCGCTGTGTACTCCAGGCCCTCCTGACGCTGATTTCAGAGGACGCAGCAGGCGCCTACAGGCAGCGGGAGGCCCTCCTGGGAGCAGGCGGGGAGAGAGGGAGCTAGCAACTCCGCGGAATGCTTTTAGGGCAGGTGGGGCAGGCTTTCAGGGCAGGCGTGGTAGCCTGGGCCAGGACAGGGCTCTGGAGTGAGGACTCCATTCCCCATTTTTGCAGCCCACCCTGTACCAACCTGTGCTGACTGATGACAGCTCTTGGGCCGAAAGGAACCCAAAGACATTCAGAGACAATTTCACGTAGTTTTGGTGGTTTTTGTTTTTTGTTTTAGTCCATAAGCAGCATCCATGGCCAAGTAAACAGCACTCACCTCTTGGCAAGCAGGTCCCGTGAACATTTGCATGCAGCCAAGAGATGACAAAGGAGGTGGTGGAGAGAGAAACAATACATTCAGTGCTGACCAGTTGAAAAGGAGATTGAGTTTCTCTGCCTGGAAATGTTTAACTGAGTCAGCTGCCTACCTTCCAGGGCCGGCCAGCCTTGGTTGTGGTTTGTTTGTTGCCCCCACTACTTCCCCCAAATTAGCTTTCTGCAGGTGTGCACACAGGGTAAATGGTAATCTGCAAAGAGATTTATAGTTTTCTCCAGAGATGAGGAGCAGGAACAATTTCCCGGGCAGCGGGGTTACCCTGGCTTAGTCTTCATGATTACCGCAAGGGTCTTAACCTGGACACTCTTCGGCTCTGCCCACGGGCTTTGCTGAGTCCGTGCTGTCTGCCCACCTGCTGTCCCCCGTCCTCTGACCTCCTGGGTTTAGGCCGCGTTGTGCAGGGCCTCAAGGCTGAAGAATAACCGGAGCTTGCTTTTGGGGGTTTTTGTGTGGCTTTTGTTGTTGGTGTTGTTGCCGTTGGATTCCTGGAATGTCTGCAGCTATGGACCATCTACCGAGGGAGAGGGTGTGACCTCACTGGCCTGGCTGGGGACCAGCCTGCAGCTCCTGAGGGACATGGCAGCGAGCCCACAGGGCCCAGAGTCCAGTTACAGTGCAAACACCTGGTTAGGGCCCGTCTTCCACTGGCTTGTTCTCTGCTGCTTTGCCCAACCACCGGGGCAGTTTTGAAGCATCCACCAGCTGTGGGGAGCGTGTGTTCTGTTTTAAGTCACCCATCCGCCAGTCCTGGGGCCCCTGTCACTCATGTCTGTTCTCCATCCCCCTCAAGCAGCCACGAGTGCCCATAATATTTCAGGGGTCCCTGCTGAAGGCCCAGTGTTCCAGGTTTGAAGATTGTGGACTGGCAAGAAGAAAGAGGAAAGATCTAGATTCTAGAAGCTCAGCTCAGGAGCTAGAGCGGGAAGAGACTTAGGAGAATAAAATATATAGACCAACAAAGAGCCTTGACCTGCTCCAAACCATTCCCATCTGATGTCCACTTCATTCCCTCATTCAAGCCGGACACTTGGACGCTGTGGCCACCAAACCGTGAACCTGCCATTCTTTCCTCGGTGCCATGTCCTCTTGGCTGTGTGTGCGTGGGGGGGGAGGCTTGGTAGGAGAGAGAGGCCTGAAGGAAAGCATGTTTGGATTTGAAGCACGTAGGTCCAGGAGAGTGCGGTCCGGGGGGCTTTGGCCTGATCGAGGGCACCCTTAGCTCAGAGCTTGTGGCCTGGGCTGCATTCAGTTCCACAGGCACCTCTGGGCTCAGCTCCTGGGTCAGGGCTGCGCGTGGTCACCGGGCTCCTGCCAGGAGGTGCTCCCGAAAAGCCGTGAAGGACGCTGTCCTGTACAAGGTTTTCTTGCCGGGGTGGCAGGGTCGTCTGTATTCCTGCAAGGGACACAGCCGGGGGCCGGTCACCATCGCTGAAAGCTCCGCATCGCCTCTGTCCGCCTGCTTGTGTTTAAGACCCAGGTGCTGGGTGGGGCCTGGTCTCGAGTCCCGTGGAACCTGGTGTGAGCCGTGCACGTGTGTGGGGTGCGCATGCGGGTGTGTGGGAGGGGGAGGCAGGAGGGCCATGGGGCTTTTCAGTTTACATTTTTTGAATAGTTTTCTCCTCTGCTCTCCCAAGAGGCAGCCTGTGGAGTGGAATGAGTATTTGACCTTTGCAAAATGTGTGTGGGGGGAGGGAAGGGGCAGACAGACAGGGGAAGCGTTTGGTGGCAAGTCGGCGGCGGCAGCTCAAAGCAGGAATCCGAGTTACTCCTCTTCCGTTTTCAGTCGGTAACCTGGAGACAGTGAGGAGGGCGGGCGGCAACACAGAGGGCTTCCCATGCCTGGGCCTCCCGATAGGACCCAGCTGCTGGGAGCCCCATTCTGGGCTCCTGCCTCTCAGACTAGAATGTTCTACCCTGGGCTCCGGTCAGGAGTTCCAGGGGCTCCAGGGACAAGACTGCCAGGCGGGGGCTGGTCTCAGAAGCACAAGGCAGTGGCTCCCAGCAGAGGAGAGGGAGGGAGAAGAACTGGCATATGTGTGGCACTTGGCGTGTGCCAAGCACTGTTCTTTGTGTGTAGTCACTGTGTGTGCATAGGCCCTCATTTAGTCCTCACAACAGCCCTGTAAGAGGCACGGCCACTGCCCCATTTTACCGACGAGGGAACGGAGGCACAGAGGTTAGCAAGCGGCTGGCACTCAGCCCCAGACCGCCTCACCCCTGCGGTGTGTGCAGCCACCTAGACCGCATTCCAGGTGTTCAGCAAGCATTTGTACGCAGCTGCTGTGTCAGGGTCACTGCTTCCTGCGGGGGAGGAGCTCCGTCCACAGACAGAGCAGGACCTCAGGGACTCGAGTTTGCCCTCCTCATCCCACTGCTCCTCCCCCCAAAATTACCCCACATTTTTCTGTGTCTTGATTATACGTTTGGCTCATGGACCACACTGCCGAGACTCCCCGAGTGAAATGAAGGGTGTTTTTCTGACCGGTTTGTTCATTTCTAGTCCTGATGTTTGAGGCTGAGGGGAGGAGGGACAGGGCTGCGGGGTCCCCTCTGGTCTCCTCCATGGAAGTCTCAGCGTCTGTGACTGCACAGGCCTGTGGAGATGGGCTGGACCCCTTGGAAGTGTGGGGGCCCTGGCTCTTAGAACAGACCCGGGACTAGGAGGACCGGAATGGATGGAGTAGCCCAGAGAGGCAAGGCTGGGATGGCAAACATAATAGCACTTGGAAGAAAAAGTTAAAGGCGGTCAGCTTAGCGGCATCAGCCCCAAGCGTGGCCTTCTGCGTATGAGAATGCCGTCGTGTCCCGGGCCAGGCAGCGGGCCTGTGGCCAGTCGCGCTTACTTTGGAGTGTGCTGTTGGCGTTCGGGGTTGGGGAGGAGGGCCTGTGGCACAATGCAGAACAGCATCCTGCGAGGAAATAGTGCCGGGGACACCGGGCAGCCTGGCAACGGTGGCCCACGACCCCCTAGGTGAGAGCCCTGGGCTTCCTTAGTCTTTGGGCGGCTGGGGACTGCACGGGACGTGTGCCCGGCACACAGAACGGCCCCTCGCCGTGGCGTGCCCAGCGGGGTCCAGGCCCCCAGCTGCAGGCTGGCGAGTCCCGTCAGGCCGGAGACCAGTAGGGTCCCCTGTGACCCAGCCCCTGTGGCCTGGGCCTGCTGTTTCTCAGCCCCAGGTATTTTTCAATTAACTCGATTGGCTGGAAACGCGGGCATCCTGGGAGTGTGGGAAAATGTCCCAGGCCGGAAGGGCCCTCCCCTCTGCCCCTGCTGCCTCGGGACTTGGCCTCCAGACGGAGGCTCCAGTTTCATATCAGGACACCAGGATGTGATCCCAGTGCCCCTCTGAGAAATCCCAGGTGGCGCCTTCTGGAAGCCCCAGTGGGCTCCGCGCTGGCGGCCAGCCCGCCCCCCACAGGCTCCCGACCCGCCCGCTCCAGCGGTGGGAGCCTCGAACAGCGCTCTCGTTACTGACTTTATTGCTACACAATTCAGAGAGGCAGCCCTGCCAGTTTTCATAAGTGAAACATTTAAAGTATGCAAAGCATATTTTCTGTCTTCCTGGAGCAGCTGCTCCATGGGCTGGAGAGTAATCAGGAGTGAGTTGCGTGGAGCCGTGAGCTGCCGGCAGCCTCCACGGCCTCGGGCACCTCCTGGCAAGTGACCGCCGAGGACGGGGTGGCTGGAGCCCAAGACACCCTCTTCCTTTCCCGCCCCCTCCAGGCGGCCAGGCGTCCTCTGCGATGGCATCGGAGCTGCTGCCAACGTTTGCCGAGGGTTTCCGTGGCACCAGGCCTCTTTATATCTGTTACTGTCATTCACAGACGTGGTACTATCTGGGAGGTGATACTGTCACCTCCATTCCCCAGAAGAGGAAAGAGAGGCAACCTGCACAGGTCAGACAGCTGAAGGGCAGACCGGGATCTGGCCCCGCAGCCCGCTCCAGAACTGCTGGTCGTAGCCACCATCATCGCCTTTTCCGGGAGAGGGAGCTGAGGGACCTAGCGGTCAGGCCACGCAGGGATCGCCCGCTCCTGGTTCCTTCGGGAGCCACATGTGAGACAGAGTCCAGGTCTGCCATCCGTTGGGGCCGCCGTCTGGACTTGGTTGAAATTGTTCTGGAAGCTTGGATCTGTTCGTGATGTGGATCTGAAGATGTGGGAATTTCAGACTCGCCTCCCTCGCGTGATGACGACGTCTAGGGGAGCCCTGGGCTGGGCTCCGATCGCCCACTTCTCCTCTCTGTGTAATTGTTCACATCTGCGGGGGCCGTCGGCATGCCGGACGCGTTGCCATGCATTTAACCCCTGAGTCGGTGGATGAGACGGGCTGAGCAGGGTGGCCTAGCCAAAGCGTGTTTCCAATTTGGCTGCCAGGTCTTGGGAACCAGTGGCCTAGCGGTCAAAGTCGTAGATTCCAGACACCTTCCTCTGGGCCTCAGTTTGGCTGTCTATAAAATGGGGTGGAAATGTCTTTCTTGTCCCAGTCTTCCTAGGAAGGTGGCTCCCTCCCACTGGGAGCTGGGCCCAGGAGAACCGAGCTCTTGACAAGCGGGCAGGCAGCTTCCACCCTGGGTTCTGGCGGTGGGTGGAGAAGGAGGTGGTGGGTGGAGAAGGAAACTGAGATGCAGTGTCTGCTGCTGACTCAGACTCGGGGCTGGGCTTTCCCTCAGTGTCAAGGCCTCGGTCAGGTTGGTTCCACCCGGTTTGCGATGAGCTTTGTGCTCACTGCACGGATGGCCTGTGTCATGCGTTGGTGGGTGTGACCAGTGCCGGGCCTTCTCCTCTATTTTTCCTCTTCGTGTGTTGGTAATTTTTTCCCCTGGGTGGTGAACAAGGAGGGAGGAGGGGTGCGAGGTGAGAGTCATGCATGGCGAGGGTGGCAAGGGAAACGGGTTGCTGTCCCTCTCCTGGATACTGCCTATAGGAGCCAGGCCTCGGGGGGCGGGGGGGGGGCAGTAGCCTATGGCAAGAGGCAAGGATGGGAGGACCCTACCATTTTTACCGAAGTGCCCTCTCTCTGCTCGCTTGCCAGGTTCTCCCTCCTGGCATGTAGCTCGAGCAATATGCTGCACAGCATGGCGTTTAGGGCAAGGAGCCTCATCCAGTTGTAAAGACCATGAGCTTTGCAATCAGACAGACTTCCGAGTTGGGATCCGGCGGTGCCACCCAAACCAGCCCTGTGACCTTGAACAAGCCAGTCCACCTGCCTCGGCCTCTGTCTCTGATGTGCAAACTGGAGAGGCTGGCACTGCCCCCACAGGCCTGGCGAGAGATTCCAGTGGGCCAGGGCTCGGAGCCAGGCACATGGTCAGCACCTGACTGGAAGCCGGAGCCTCAGGTGAAGGATGGTGGCCCAGTGGCCGAGCAGTTGGTGCTGTCAGACCCCTTTAGGTAGGAGAAGACAAAAGGCTGATTTGGGCAGGAAAAGTCTGTAAATGGATGGCCTTGAGGCAGAACTTAAAAGCTCGATACTTGCCCACGTCCAAGCCCGGGGACTGGTCACTGGTCAGAGAGAAGCTAGAATTGAAGTGCACATGGGGGGAGGGCTTGCTGGGTTGTGGAGGCAGATTCCAGTGTCCGTTTTGCTGGTGTAGTTTCTGAGGGAGAGTGGTAGTTTGGAACGCTTAACACACGGCAGATGGCCTTCGTGTTTGGGGGTGCTGGGGGCCCAGAAAATGATCCCCAACCGAGGCAGTTTATCAGGATTCTTTTTTACACTTGGGTTGCGGGTGAATTTCCCGCCAAAATATAAGATGGCGCGTTAAAATGCCTATATCTTTTGAAGTATGGGTTCGATTGAAATGAAATATTTGGTAATACGCAGTTATAATCGGCCCGAGTTTACACGTTTCCCGCACTCCACCGCAAATCTATATGAACCGAGTTTAAGACGGCTCCCGCGGAGTACGCGCAATTCACGCGAGCCGACTTAACTCGTTTCCCGCAACCCAAGTGTTTAGTTACAAGGGATAGAAACTGCAGCTCAGTCTGGCTTAAGAATGTCTTGGCGTGTGTCCAGGGGTAGATCCTGCTTCAGGTGTGGTGTGATCCAGATGCAGGGATCATCTGAATCTAGTCTGTGTCTCACTTGTGCTCCCCTCTCAGTGGCAAGGTGGCCGCCAGCAGCTTCTGGTTCAGAGGCTGACTCTGATTGGACTGATTTGGGTCATGCCCCCCTCCTGAACCAATCACAGTGGCCAGGGCAGCTCAGTGCTCAGATTGGCCAGACAGAATCACATTTCTACCCCTAAATCAGGGGCCTTGAGAGTGGACAGCACCCCAAAGGGGAAGTGGGGTGCTGTGGCAAAAAGACAGGAGGCTTGGAGGTGAGCTGGACAGAAACATCTGCTGCCCCATCCAAGGGGGTGATAAGGAGGAACTTTAAAAAGGTCTGATGCGCCAGCTGGTGTGGCTCAGTGGTTGAGCATCAACCCTATGAACCAGGAGATCATAGTTCGATTCCTGGTCAGGGCACATGCCGGGTTGCAGGCTCAATCCCTGGCATGGGGCGTGCAGAAGGGAGCTGATCAATGGTTCTCAACATTGATGTTTTTCTCTCTCCCTCTTACTTCCTCTCTGAAATCAATACAAATATATTAAAAAATAAAAATAAAAAAGGTGGGACGAGCCAGCAGCCCAGAGGAACAGTGGCTTTGAGGCTCGGAGACTCAGAGGGACTCTCTGAGGTGCTTCCTTGCACCAACAGGGGGTCCCAGGACAGCTGCCCTCAGCCCACTGGACACCAGGGACTGGCCTCAGCTCGCTGCTCCTGAGTCCCAGGGAAACGGTGTTCAGTGCAGGCCGTGGGAGAGGCCATCCCTCTCCTCTCCCTTCCTTTCTGCCCGGCAGCTAGATAGGAGTGGGCTCCGCAGTCACCAGGAAGCCTGAGCGTTGGGCTTGGAACCAAGCTGTCATTGCTGCCCCTGCCCCCTGGGGACTCAGCCACCCAGGTGACAGGAGAGCGCCTGTGTCTCCACCCCCAGCCAGACGGTGAGTTTGGAGTTTCACATTCCCCCGGAGCTAGAATCACCTGCTGATTGATCTCTGCAGACCATCATGGACAGTGGGTCGGTCGGTGCTGTGGTGGCATCAAGCCATAGGCCCAGAAAGGCCGCCAGTGGCTGTCCTGAGTTTGCAGAGCAGGGGCGCAGGGGGGGCTCGAGTGACAAACAGGCACCCTAGAGGGACCGCCCTCTGCAGCTCTGGTCCTCGAGTTGAGTTCCTGAGAACTAGGGAGCTGTGTGCTGGAGGTTTGCGATTCCTCGATGTCCCTGAGGTGGGGGGTGGGGGGGCGCGTCTCTGTAGTGAAATCTGTGACGGGCACTCGCCCAAGGGTGGGGACCCTTGTGTCCATCTCCAGCGCCTGGCCAGGAGGATGAAACCCCTTGTCCCTGGAGAGCAGCGGGTTCCTGGAACTCGGAGCTGGGTGGGCACGGCTCTCCCGTGGGAACTGTGGGGCCCAAGGCGGCCTGGCTGAAAGGTGCGTTCACAGGCCAGCAGCTGTGCTGGAACAAACAGCCTCTGCAGCGAAGACGGTTAAACAACGGCCGAAGGGAAAAACGATGACTGTGAAACATGAGCAAAGACAAAGGCTGCATCACCTGGTACCCGCGATGCCCACCCCCACCCTTAGAGCAGGAGGGATCACCAGGCACTGGCCGGGGAGCGGCCCTCGGGTCCATACCTGGGAGGAGTAGCCAGGTGTATTTGAGAATCGCCTGTATTTGGTGAATGCTGTATCCCTTCCATCACCTCCAAGGCCCTAGGTGTCAGGGTCAGGTGACAAAGGCCCAGAGAACAGGAAATCTCCAGGAAACCACAGTTCCAGCCCTTACCTGTCTCCACTCAGAGTAGGGACCGGGAGGGACTGTGTGGGGAACAGGACAGAGGGGGTCCAAGAGGTCTGTTTTCTGCTCCCCGAGCAGGGACCAGGCCGGAGGGGGCACCTGGGCTGGCCCTGAGGGGGCACCTGAGCAGAAGGAAGTGATGCCAGGGCTCGCCTCACCCCGTCCCAGGGTGGCCGACAGAGGCCTGCCCCCGAGGCTGCTCTTCCAGGCTGAGGTTCCCAGATTTCTGTGTCCACAGGCAAACCATTGCATTCAAGACCAGCCTGAACGCCCCTGTGACGGCTCCTGTCACTTACAGGGCTTCGAGGACCCGCTGGGGCTGGAACCAGGGCCACATTGCTGCTCCCGACCCCAGCACTCCCGGCCCCGACAGATGTGGGCTTACCCACGACAGGCAGCCAGGGAGTCACCCCGGCCTGCATCCCTGACCTCACGCAGCCTGGCCTGCACGGAGAGTCCCCCATGTGCCCCTCGTGCCTGCAACCTCTGGGCCTGTTGCTATCCTCGTGGGTCTGTCTCCACTCATAGTGGGGGCTGGGGAGGGAGGGCGGAGACTGTGTGGGGAACGGGACAGAGGGGCCGGCTCAGCCTCCGCTGTCATTTAATCCCCGCTCGGGTCTCCTGGGTCGGAGTCCCAAGGTCAGGGCTTCCTTCAGAGCACCAGCGAGGTCTGCCCTTTTCTGTAATGATGATCGCAACAACGACATTTGACCCCCATCTAGAACCTTCCACAGTGTTCCCACTTAGACGATTGCTCTGTTTATGTTTACCACGGGCCGTGGGGACTGGTCTGGGCTCCTTTTTCAGATAAACTCAGGGATCACTTGTCCAAGGGTCAGATAGCTGGGATGTGGGGGGGGGGCCGGGAGCGAGTCCAGGCTGGCTGACCCCAAGCCTGCCGGTCCCGCTCTACCGCCCTGGGCACCAACCGCTCTGGCATGTCTGCCAAGAGCCCGGCACTGGGCTGAGCTCCGGGTGTCTGGTGAGAATGGGGGTCATGCCTGCTTCGTCACCCCCATCACCCACCCCCACCCCCTGTAAGTGATACAGTGCAGGGGATAACGGCTGTAGGTGCTGGAGCAAGACCGCCCAGTTCAGACCCTGGCTCTGCTCTTTACTCTGTGTGACCTTGGTCAAGTCACCTCACCCCCGTGCCTCAGCTTCCCTGTCTGTAAAATGGGGTGATGACACTAGGACCTACTTCCTGGGATTATTGTGAGGATTAAGCTAGTTAAGGCATGTAAACTATTTACAGCAGAGTCAGGTGCACAGTGTGTGCTAAAGAAATGTTAGTAAAGGGGCAGTTGTTATTGTGACACACAGTAATTATAAGATGATTATTCTTGGGACCTTGGCTGCGGCTTACATACCTACAGCTCACCAGGAGGCCTTAGGAGACTCTGGATCCCCCGTTGCCTTGTTCAGGCCATTCTCGGGGGTGCCCTACAGTCCCCAAAAGCAGCTGTCTCCCCTTTTCTCCTTCTGCCCCTGCCCTCGCGAGCTCACAAAAATTCAGCCTGGAAAAGGCTTGTCACACACAGAGGCCTCTTCCCCAAGCCAGGAGCGCTGTGTGGATTCCTCCCCAGTCCCCACTTCCTCCTCCTCCCGCTCCCCAGATTCCACAGCTGAGCTGGCCACAGGACAGACCCGCAGAGGCTGCTGGCCCCTAGCAGCCGGCTGCACTTGGACACGGAATCAGCAGGGTCATCAAAGGCTCTCCTCTGCCAGGCAGCCCTGCCCAGCCGGTGCTGCTCCAGGTCTCGGTGCAAGCACAGGGCTGAGTCATGCTGTCCTGGCCCCAGGCTCTGGTCTCTCTCCTAGGCCTGTTTTTGCCTGTGCATATTGCCTCCTTGTTACAAAGTGGCTGCTGCAGCTCCAGCCCAAGTCTACTTTCCAGGCAGGAAGGCGGAGAAGAGGCAAAGCCCTTCTCTCTCTCTCTCTCTCTCTCTCTCTCTCTCTCTCTCCAAAGCCCTTTTTTCTTCAAGGGTAGATCTCCTTGGGGTCTTTGTCCTATACCTCAACGGCCAGAACTGGATCACATGGACAACTCTAATTGCAAGAGAGGCTGATAAATGGCATTTTTAAGCACTAGTCAGTGATGGCGAACCTATGACACGCGAACTCATTTTTTTGGTTGATTTTTCTTTGTTAAATGGCATTTAAATATATAAAATAAATATAAAAAATATAAATCTTTGTTTTACTATCGTTGCAAATATCAAAAAATTTCTATATGTGACACGGCACCAGAGTTAAGTTAGGGTTTTTCAAAATGCTGACACGCCGAGCTCAAAAGGTTCGCCATCACTGCACTAGATACTCATTGCTCTTGTGAACAAAAAGAGATGTGTAAGAAGGTAGGGTCCCAGCTCCTTCCCCGCCCTGAGTGGGTATGCCACGCCCTCTCACCCTACAGCATGGCCTGCCTGCAGGTAAGGCCACCCCAGGGCATAACCGCTGGTAACTGGCAGCTTCTCCTGGGGCAGGAGAGCCACGCTGCCTGCCCAGCAACACTCACCTGCAGTTTCCGTGGCCCTGGGAGTCCTGCTGAGTCCCTGGCTGTTTTGATGACGCCCCACCCCCTTTCACCACGAACCGCCCGCCCCAGGTGTGAGGCCACGGTGGTTGGTTGCCCAGAAACTGCGGAAAGGTACACAGTGGATCTTTCCTTTTCCTGTCCTTGGGCAAAGGCCAGAATGGCTCGTTCAGAGCTGGCGGCCTCTTCCTCAGCAGCCATTGCCTGAGCTAAGGGCGGCCTCCTGTCTGGGTGTCTGCGGGGCCGGCCGCACCGGGTATAATGCGCACCACTTGCTTCCTTCTCCGTCTCATGCCTGTGGGCCAGCGCCGGCCAGGAGAGCTCTGCAGTGATGGCAGCGGTCTCGCTGTGCACTTGAAATGTGGCTGGAGCCACGGAGGAACTGAGTGGTTCGCTTTAATTAATTTACACTTAAGTAGCCACGTGTGGCCCGTGGCTGTCTCACTGAGCAGTGCAGTCATAGACTCGAGCCAGGACCCTCTTGCTGCCAAGGGGGGAAATGCATCATTGATAACATTCATCTAGAGCAGCCGTGGGCAGACTACGGCCCGCGGGCCGGATCCGGCCTGTTTGAAATGAATAAAACTAAAAAAAAAAAAAAGACCGTACCCTTTTATGTAATGATGTTTACTTTGAATTTATATTAGTTCACACAAACACTCCATCCATGCTTTTGTTCCGGCCCTCCGGTCCAGTTTAAGAACCCATTGTGGCCCTCGGGTCAAAAAGTTTGCCCACCCCTGATCTAGATTCATAAAAAGCGGGCCCTTCTAAGGGGCTGATGATATACAAAGGCCCAGAGAGGGACAGGGACTTGCCCTGGCCACACTGTGAGGTAGCATCCCTCTGCGGCAGACACTCAAGTCCTCAACCCCGGCTTCTTCATTGTTTCCGAGGAATGTGAGCGCTCCCCTCTGTGCAGGGGGCAGGGGTGTGGGTCTGATGGGCGCCAACGGTGCTCACTGTGCTGAACACGTTGAAGTGTGTCGCACGTCTCATTTATTCCCATCAGCCTTACAGGTGAGGCAACGGAGGCCCAGAAGGTGAAGGGCCTATCCCCGGTCCGGAGCCCAGAAACCACGGGCTGGGGTCTCGTGAGGCCCCGTGATTGCAGTCCCAGAACATCCCCAGTCTCTGCCCCAGAAGGTCCAGGCGCGTGCGATGTGGGCTCACACGCCCAGTGGGGGCAGGTGCGGCGCAGTGAATGAGCTGCACAGACCTCTCTCCGTGGAGCTGTTTTTCCAGCCTCGTCTCCTGAGAGGCGGCTCCTGCAGGTGCCACACCTGGTGTCCCGCCTCCTCTTAGTCAGGGCCCCACTTGAGGGGCGGGGTCTCTGTCGGGTACACCTGTTAGGAGGTGAGCACAGGAGGAATCGCCTGTGCCCGATAGCCCAGGAGCAGGGCACGGCCCCATCATGCTCTCCGTTCTCCTGGGTGCAGGGGCACACAGCAGGCTGCGCCTTCACCCCGTCTCCCTGAGGTGCCGGGCCACACCCTTCCTGTGATCGCCCAGTTCTGGTCCCAGAATCCCGTGGGGTGAAAATAGGGTCACTGGATAAAAACAGCACACCCGGCTAAGTTTGAATTTCAGACAAAAAACAAATTTTCAGTGTGACTGTGTCCATGTGTATTTAGGACACACTTGTACTAAAAATTATTCATGTCGCTGAAATGAAAGTTTAATTGTGCATCTGGCTTTTTCTGTTTGTTTAGCTTTGCTTTGCTTTGTTTGCTCAATCTGGCAAGCCTACACGGGTGGCACCATCCCCATGTGCTGTGCACGACAGCCAAGATCCGGAGAAGTGGCGGGGGCAGGCGGGCGGGGTCGCAGGGTCATGCTAAGGCCCTAGCCAGGACTGGGTCGGTCTCCAGGTCTCTTGGACGCCTCCGCTGTCTGTGGAAACACAGTTGAGACCTCACTGGCTTCCCCGGGGCAGTTTGAGGAAGCCCGGAAATCACACTTCTAAAGAAAATGTCAAAACAAACCTGTCTTCTACCTGCCCGGATGCGTTAGCAGTCACTCACCCCTCACTGTGAAATGGACATTTGGTGACAGTTGGGACGGAACAGGCCCTGGCGGCGTGGGCAGTGAAGGAGAGTGTCTTCGTCCATCCGGGCTGCTATACCTAAAACACCAGAGGCTGGGTGCTTATAATCATCAACAATGTGTTGCTTAAAGCTCCGGCAGATTCCGTGTCTGGTTTACAGACGGCTGGCTTTTTGCTGTGTCCTCGCGTGGTGAAAGGGGCGAGGGAGCTCTCTGGAGTCTCTTTCAGAAGGGCACTGATTCTATTCCTGAGCGCTCCAACCTGAGGGCTTAATCACTCCCCTCCCCGCCCCCCCAGAGGCCCCACCTGCAAATACACATGGAGGACCAGCTTTCAGCATATAAATGTTGAGGAGACACATTCAGTCTATGACAGAACAGTAATGCAAGTTCCAAAGTCTTCGATACTGCTGGAGATGATGAGCCAGGGCTGGCGCACAGAGGAGTGGTAAGGGTTAAGACCTTTTATAATCTGACCCCGCTGTACCTCTCCAGGCTTCCTCTTGTTCTTTCTCACTTTGTACCCTTCGTTGATGACGCAGGGACCTCTGGCTCTCCAACCCCTTTGCCTTGGTTCTTGCTGTTTCGTCGGCTCACCACCTTCCCGATCCATCTTCCAAGTCCCATCTCAAATGTCCTTGTGCCTGAGCAGGTACAGCCCCTCCTTTGTATTTTTCTCACTGACGTGTACTCATTCCACTCACCGCAGGCTCGAGGCCCGGGGTGTTCCCCGCTCCTTTCTGGACACCCTGTGCCGGGCCTGCCGTGTCGATGGCCCACAAATGTTTGCTGGAATAAGGGCAGGGGAGGGGCCCCCAAAGCAAACCTCTTACTTGGCAGTTTTGCTGAGAGACTTGGACAGTTCCCAGTCTGCACTCGAGTCGACGTCGGGGCAGCCAGACCCTCCCTTGCAGACGGCCTGCCTCTCGGGGTGCTGGTTTGGGGTCTCGAGTGCTAGCCGGACGGCAGGCCCTGTCTGTGCCGTTCACCTGGAGTCCCCAGTAGCTAGAGCAGCACCTGGCCTGTGGCAGTGCCGATAAACTCCAGCTGGTGGGGGGCGGGGGATGGTCATGTGTCGGCACACACTGTTGGGGCTCATGGGACCCCGTAGTGAAGGGTATGGCCAGGCCCGCTCTGGGGAGCTGCACCCACTGGGCACACGGGTGGCAAACAAGTGGGGCTCCTTCATAATGAGAGGTTCGTGCAGGTGGTCAGTGTTGGGCAGCAGGCAGGGGCGACAGTGGGCTGACACCAGCTGACAGGAAGGAAGGAGGCTCTTCCGGCCGCCGTGAGTCTGCACCTTCCGGGGCTGGAAGACCCTGTGGCCTTGGGGAGGCTGTCCAGGGGGCCGGGCAGCCAGGGAGGGTTTCAGCTGAGGGGTCAGGGGACGTGCTCTGCATTATGGGGGCCCAAGGCTTCTGTGGGGGGGATGGAGGGAGTTCAGGAGGCGCTGGGAAGGCAGGGAGGCCTCGCTCGCACAGGTAGCTGGACCCAGGTGGCCTCAGAGGAAGTGGTAAGGGGGACGTGGGAACCGGGGCCGGGATCCAAACCACCTTTTCCCAAGGCCTCTGGTGGTGGGGGCCACCTGTCCTCAAGGCCTCAGCTCTGCCCCCCTCAGCCTGTCCCCTCCCCCCCCAGACCTGGCTCCGCCTCCAGGCCCAGGATCCCCAAGGAGTACAGGTGCCTCATTGATACTGAGCACTTCCTGTGGGCCGAGCCCCTATAGGAAGGCTTCCTTCTGTGTCTCCTTGGAACCACTCCACCCGATGAGGGCCGGACTCATTTCACAGATGGGGTGCCTGAGGCTCGGAGGGGGAGGGACCTGCTTGTGACCACATACCTGGCCAGTGGGGGAGCCAGACCGGAGGCCCAGTAACATGAAAACTGTGTCATAGGCGGGACTGCACCCCGACCCCCTGGCAGTGGGACCGGCTGGTGAGAGACACCCCCCGAGGAGTTGCTGGGGCCTGCCTCACGGTGAGGAAGAACGGAAAGGGTGCTCCAGGTGCTGAGAGCGTTTGGCACGTTGCAGGGCGAGAGCCAGGGTGGCGGAGGCTGGGGAAGGGGACAGAGCGGTGGTTGAGTACGTGGTGTAGTCGGAGGCTAGGGTCCCGGACCTGCTACAAGGGCCGGACCTCCTTTACTCCGTGAGGTGAGCATTGTGGCCACGAGTGTGCGCTCTGTTGAGGGTTAGCGTTGCCGAGGTGTGTGCCGCCCAGCAAGGCCGCTTACCCCTGCGTGCGGCACCCCTGCAGCGCGGTGTCTCTGGCTCAGGGCAGCAGACCCGCGTGTGGGTGTCGGTCAGCCCGCAGGCCGGAGCTGGCTGAGGGCTCCTGCGGGACAAAGGGGCACCTGGTACCGTCCCCAGGCTCCAGGCCGAGGGACGCTGCGCGCTCCTTGGTCTCGTGCCGGGCGCTCGGCATGTAGGGTTGGGTTTCGTGCAGCAGACCCTCCGCCCCCGGTGTTGCCGTGGGTACCGCTCCTGAGCACCCGTTTCCCTGCACCCTCCGGTGCGAGGGCCCACGTCCTGTTTCTTCGGGGCTCCTGGTGGCGAGGTGTTTTATGAGACGTGTTGAGTGAGCCTTTTTAGGGCGGGTTCCCGGATGTCAGGCTGGGGCCTCAGGCCCTGGCGTCGGCCAGGCCTGGCTTCACATCCCAGCTCTGCTACCTGCCAACTGTCACCTCCTGGAGCTGTTTAATCTGTGGAGCCTCAACTTCCTAATCTGTGAGGTGGGGGCTAGGACGGTGCCTGCCTCGGGAGGTGTTGGTGGGATTCAGTGGATCACGCGTATTCCGCTCACCTGCGCGCGCTGCTGGCTCCCGCCCCTCTCAGGCCCCTCTTGCTCCTCCCTGGGAGGGTGGAGGCCGCCGGCCATTGCAGTGGAGCAGCTGTGGAGCCCTAGAGAGTATGTGGGGTGTGGGGGTCCCACCAGGAGCGCTCTGCAGGCTGGGGGTGGGCCCAGGACCGGATCCCGGTCCTTTGGAAAAGATAGTGGCTTTGGGGGTTTCTGTTTGCTCACATGGAGGAAAGGCCCGGAAGGCAGAGCAAACAGGGAAAGCCCAAGCACCTTGGAACCTTCCCCAGAAAGAGGGGGCGGCCTGAGCGAGCGAGCGAGCGGCCCGTCCTCTAACCTGTGCCTCTCCCCTAGGGCTGCTGCGGGAAGAGGTGTCCCGGCTGCAGGAGGAAGTCCACCTGCTCCGGCAGATGAAGGAGATGCTGACGAAGGACCTGGAGGAGTCGCAGGGCGGCAAGTCCGCCGAGGTCCTCTCGGCCACCGAGCTCAGGGTGCAGCTGGCCCAGAAGGAGCAGGAGCTGGCCAGAGCCAAAGAGGCCTTGCAGGGTGAGTGACGAGGCGGCGTGGCCCCTCCTTCCCTCGCCTGGGGCTGGGGCGCAGGCCACAGGGGCTCTGGGGAACCGGGGTCCAGCCTCTGCGGGGGGAGTGACGTGAATACGGGGTCCCAGTGCCCGAACCCCCAGCCGCGGCTGCCCTGTGCCTGTTGGGGTGGAAAGCTGCCTCTTGCAGAACTGGGCACATATGTCATCCCTTCCTCCCGTTGTGACCACCACTGTTCCCCATCCTGGCCGGTCGTGGGACGACTTCCCCCGAAGCGTGTATGGCAGGTGGGTGGGCATCTTTGCTGAACCAGGTGCTGACCCAGCAGGGGGTCTCCTCTTGGCCAGCATCCTCGGGGCCCTTCGGCACCTCCCCTCCCTGGACAGTGCGCGTGTGTCCTGGGTTCTCTGCTGGAGGCGGGCCGGTCCCCTGCACTTCACCCACCACGGTGGCCCTCCCAGGCGGGGCTCGGTCCTCCTCTCGAGTTGCCTGGAGGTCCTCTTGAGCGGGGCAGCCTCCAGCCCTGGGCAGGTGGAGGGGTTGGGAGAGATGTGGCGTCAGTGCCCAGGTGGTCTCTTGCCAGGAGGGACCTTGACCCGTAACCAGCAGCTGCTGTAGGAAACGAGGAGGCCAGTGGGCCCACGTGGTCAGCCTGCTCTCCTTGGAGCTGCCGGGGTGCCAGCAGCTGCGTGCCAGTCTCTCTAGCAGCCCCTGCACACTCTGTGGTGGGGAGGGGTCTCAAGGTTTTTGAGAAAGGGGAAGCCCTCCCCAGACAGGGCTCCAAGCTCTCCGCACGAGCACTGGGGGAGAGAGGGGCGGGGGGGGGGGGGGGAGGGGTCTGCCTCCATCTGCGTGTTCTCCCCAGGTGTCTCCCTTTCTCCTGGGGGAAAACAAGGCAATAAAACTTGCAGCCTGCTCTCCACTTACCAGTTACCAGAACCATAAATACTCTCTGAGGACTTTATTTTTGAAGCCAAAGCAGGTTAATTACTCAGATTGATTCCGGGCTGCTGTAGCAGAAACCCCAAAAGAGGGACTTAACGAATCTATTTGTCTCTCCTATAACCATCTGAGGAGCCTTTCAGGGTGGGGGGCGCCTCTGCTCCCCAACCTGGGAGAAACCCAGGGGAAGAGCCAGAACTGAGGGCCAGAGGTTCCCTCCGGCAGCACTGGTCGCGAGGCCGGGCTGCAGGGGCTGCTGGGCCATGTCATTTCCAGCTGGACGTCCCCGTCCAGGCCACACGGCTAACTGGTGGAGGGCAAGGAGGGGAGTGGATTTTGCTGGGCAGTTAGTGGGCTCTGTCATTGCGGGTCTCCCTGACCAGAGGGGAGAGGTGAGCAGCAAGCGCCCGCACACGGGCCAAGCAGGCTGTGCATCCAGCACCCACCGACCATCCCCCGGGGGAGTCTGGGAAAACGTCCTCGAGGCTGACTCCTTACCCAGATGTTTCAGCACTGAATGTGTGCGTTCTTTCAGCAAAACAAATCACTGTTAGAGGCAGGGAGGCCCCTTTCTGCTGGGGTTGAGTTCCCGTGGGGTCACTGAGACAGCGTGCTGGGTGGTCTCCTCGGGCCGTGGTGGGCAGGTGGCCTGTGTCACGGTCCAGCTGGCGCTGCATGGCCGGGAAGTCCGGTGCCAAGCACGCATGCTCTCTGTGGGCAACCATCCAGCATCCAGGCCGATAGATCTGCGGGAGCCGCCCTCCCTCCCAGCTTCCCACTTCCCTGCCCAGGACAGGCCCAGTCCCAGCGATGCCCCCAGGAGGTGCCTCAGGCCCCGGTGGTGGGAGCCGAGGACCTCGCTAAGCTTTGTTGAGAACCTGAGGAGAGTCAGGACTGTCTCGGGAAGCAGCCATCTCAACCACCTTTGCCAAGTATTTATTGCCGGGACCATAAACCTGCCCTCCCTGTCCTTGGCCAGGGATGGAATTCTCACCCATATCTGCCCTCAGGACGTGTGGGGGGTGGACAAACCTCTCAGCTGCCCCTTGGGGCCCAAAGGAGCTGACAGGGAAGTGAGCAGAGGCTCAGGTACCCACCCCCAGCCCCTGGGACAGACAGCTGCCCTCTCCAAACCCAGGACAGTCGGTGAACTAAATGACGCGATGTCTGTGAAGGTGACGGCGCCGTGCTTGCTCCCGCGGTGAGAGCTGGCTGGTAGCGCCAGGCAGGCGTTTCTCCCAGACTCTGTGCGTGGATTTCTTGCCTGCCACCAAGGTCTCATCAGCCAGGACTTGTCAGCGTTCACTAAAGGAACGCTTTATCAAGCACCTACTGTGGGCCAGCACTGTTCTCAGCGCTTGACCTACCACTCACCCCAGTCCTGCCGGGAGGTGGGAACCCCCTTTGACAGAGGGAGACACCCGAATGAGGCACTTTTCCCACTGCACCGCACACTGCGTCTTCTAATCCTGGACAAGAGAGATGGGGCAACGGGGCCTGGAGGCTCTGGGATCAGATCTGGGCTTGAATCCCAGCTCGTCCGCTTACTGGCTCTGTGACCTTGGGCAAATGCCTTAACCTCTCTGAACCAGAGTTCCCTTACTGAGGGTAACAGTAACAGTACCTGCTTTCCTTGTAATTGGGGCTAATAATAGTAGCCACTCCTGAGGGTTGTTGTGAGGATTAAATGAGATATCGAGTGGTTGGCCCAGTGCCTGGAACCATTAGTGCAAATACTTAGTGATTATTGCCTGCGAGGGGGCTTGGCAGACCTCCTGGGACCTGCTTGGAGATTTGGTCTCCCAATTCCCATCAGGGGTGGCCCAGACCTGAGAGGCCTCGTGCCCAGCTGAGCTCAGGGTGAGCCGTGTTCCTGAAAAGCAGTGCATGGGCACCTTCCGCCGCCCGAGCATCCTGCCTGGCATTCCGCACGGTCTTAAATCGGATGCTTCCTCCCTGGCCACAGCACGTGGTGCGCCAATTGCAGACAGATGTGGGCAGAAGGAGGTAGGGCATGAGAAGGGATTTAGACGCCCATAATGAGGAGAGCGAGAATAAATGCACCAGCCAAGTCAGCGGCAGCTGTTGGGCGACACTCGTTAACAGCCGGTGTCCCCGCGGCGGGAACACGCAAAGCCCCCAAAGACGCCTGGCAGGTCCCCACTGGCTGTCCCCCAGTCTTTGGTTTGGGGCTGAGGAGACCCGAATTTTCCAGCACGTAAGGCTTAGGAACTCAGACACCCGAAATGTCAGCCCAGGTTTCCAAATCAGAGCAACAAAACGAATCGAGTTTGGGGAGAATGGCATTTAGAAGGCTCCTTTGTTGCTGTGGGGATGAGTCTGGGAATGTTTGGTTTAGGATTTTGATCTCCCTGTGAGTTTTACGGGCAGAAGCAATGAGTGATGGTCTGGGAAAGAAGGGCGCGCATGTGTGTGTGTGTGTGTGTGTGTGTGTGCATACACGTATGTACATACCTGAGTGCCTGCATGACCCCAGCTCCATACATGTGGTAAGCTTGTAGTCCCTGGGACCCCTTGGGGTATCTGTTGATTTTCCCAGGCCCCCCTCAGTCACTGATTCCTCCGATAATCAAGGCGCTATAGAAATGATGATCTCTAGCCGAAACCGGTTTGGCTCAGTGGATAGAGCGTCGGCTTGCGGACTGAAGGGTCCCAGGTTCGATTCCGGTCAAGGGCATGTACCTGGGTTGCGGGCACATCCCCAGTGGGAGATGTGCAGGAGGCGGCTGATCGATGTTTCTCTCTCATCGATGTTTCTAACTCTCTATCTCTCTCCCTTCCTCTCTGTGAAAAATCAATAAAATATATTTAAAAAAAAAAAAAAGAAATGATGATCTTGAAAATTTGCTTCTTCCCTTTTTAATTATTATTATTATTTTTGTTGTTGTTAATCCTCACCAGAGGATATTTTCCATTGATTTTTAGAGAGAATAGAAGGGAGGAAGAGGGACCGAGAGAGAGAGAGAGAAAGAGAGAGAGAGAGAGAGAGAGAGAGAGAGAGAGAGGAGAGAGAGAGAGAGAGAGAAACCTTTATGTGAGAGACACATCGATTGGTTGCCTTCTGTATGCGCCCCTACCAGGGCTAGGGATCGAGCCTGTAACCGAGATACACGCCCTTGACCGGAATCGAACCTGGGACCCTTCGGTCTATGGGCTGACGCTCTGTTCACTGAGCAAACACGCTAGGGTGCATCTTCCCTTTTTTAATCACTTAATGGCATGTTGAATGTGTTGAGCATTTCCCCACAACAATAAATACTCTTGGAAAACATAATTTTTAATGACCACATAATGTCCTACCAAATGGAGGCACCATCATTTATTTAGCCACTTCCCTATCATTGGGTATTTACTAGTAAGTCATTTCCACTTTTTTCTTTTCGTGTTTGCCGTTATATAACACCAGGCTAAAGATCTGTGTTTATCAGTCTGTTTATTTTCTTAGGACAGTATTTCTCACACTTTCTGGTTTCTGGACTGTGTTCTGATCTTACACAATTGAGGACCCCAAAGAGCTTTTGTTGATAAGGTTCCGATCTATCATTATTTCCTATTTTAGAAAGAAAACTGGAAACATGTCTACACAGAACAACAATATGGTGATTGCCAGGGGACAGAGGGGGTGGGAGGTGAAGAGGGATAAATGGTGAAGCAAGGATGCTTGAGTTGGGGTGGTGAACACACAGGACAATATGTAGATGATGCATTATAGAACTGTATGCCTGAACCCTGTATAGTTTTATTAACCAATGTGTTACCCCAATAAATTTAATTTTTTTAAAAAAGCATGCTTGAATCTTCAGTAATTTATTGTAAAATAACAATAATAAGCCCATCACATGTTAACATAAATACAATTATTTGTGATGAAAAATAACTATCCCCCCAACAAATAGATTTAAGTGAGAAAGGCAGCATTGTTTTATATTTTTACAAAAATATAAAATTTTTACAAAACTTTTTGATGTCTGACTTCATGAAAGACTGCTGAGTGCTCCTGTCTGTTGCTTCAGTCGGTAACGGTGATTTGTTGCCTTGGTTGGAAATCTGGCCTCACACTTACACAGGTGGAAAGGGGAGCATGTTAATCGCCTTCTTAGATAATCGTGGGTATTTTTCTTGGACGCCACGCTAACACTCACCGAGTGGCAGTTTCTTGGAGCTTCGTGGCAGTGTAGAGTCTGAAGCCTCGTTTTTGTGATCTGTTACAGTGGTCAAAGCCATAGGCCTAATGTGCACTTTGGGTGGATTTGTGCCCACACAGGATTTTTGAGCATCTAACATTGGTCACTTGGAAAATATTGGTTCACTGGGCGATGCAGATCTTCCAAGTGCCGACATATTTCATTCCCATAAGGAGAAGTCTTTAAGCTGCAGGTGGGCAGTTCCTCTAGAGCAGCGGTTCTCAACCTGTGGGTCGCGACCCCTCTGGGTGTCGAATGCCCCTTTCACAGGGGTCGCCTAAGACCATCGGAAAACACATATATAATTACATATTGTTTTTGTGATTAATCACTATGCTTTAATTATGTTCACTTTGTAACAATGAAAATACATCCTGCATATCAGATATTTACATGACGATTCATAACAGTAGCAAAATTACAGTTATGAAGTAGCAACGAAAATAATATTATTGTTGGGGGTCACCACAACATGAGGAACTGTATTAAAGGGTGGCGGCATTAGGAAGGTTGAGAACCGCTGCTCTAGAAGCTGCAAAAGGCAGGAGAACAGATTCTCCCAGGAGCCTCCAGGAGAACATAGCCCTGCCCACACCTCGAACTCAGCCCAGTGAGACCCATTTCGGACTCCGACCTCCAGAGCCCTCAGATAATACATTTGTATTGTTTTCAGCTCCTAAACCTGTGGAAACTGTTACAGCAGGAGGAGGGAACTCGTAAGGGCCCCTCTTCCCTGTCCCTCACAGCCCTAGAGGCCGGCCGGCCTCCCTCAGGACTCAGCACACAGGGAGGGACGACTGTTTCCCATCAGGCTTGTCACTGGCCGGGCTCCTGCAGGGCACGGCCACCAGCACAGAGCCGGCCTTGTTATCTGAGCAAAGCAGATGATCCTTTCGTGTGGGAGAGAGGAGGCGATGCCCAAGTTTCTCTCTTTAGCAGAAGGAATCGGGCCCGGGGGAGCCTTTTCCCTGCCGCGGAATGAGTCACCTGCCCCAGACTGAGCTCTGGGAGGAACGGAGCCTCATTATTTAATTTGCTCATTCAACAAATGTTCCCTGAAAACTGACCCACGCGGGAGCCCACGCCTGGGGCTCAGATCATTCAGAGGCAGATCGGACCCAGGCCCTGCCCAGACCCCGTGACACGCCTGGAACCCACAACACATTCAGTGCAAACTGGCTGAATACTATTTTGTCTTTATGGCCAGCCAGGCCTGTGGATAAGAACCTGCCACAGATACTCCTGCTCCAAGGAGTTCGAGGGTGCAGAGCGTGTCTCGGGCTCTGGGCAGGAGGGGACAGCAGTGTCCTTCACGTTCCCAGCAGGTGTGGCCTGCAGACGGCGCCCAAGTGGGCCCGAGCGGAAGGTGGCTCGGCCACCTGCTTTCTCACACACACACCCTGTCTCCACAGCGCCCGCTGCATGGGTTTGAAAAGCAGCTTCGTGTTTCCTGTGTCCCTTCCCACATTCTCACTCCATTCTCTGTCGGATTTCTTCCCCTTGGACTGAATTTATATGCTCTTCTCCAATAAGTCATACACTCAAAACTACCTTAGGCCTGCAGGAAGGCCCTGGCGGCGGCTGCAGGGGCCTCCCACCCCCCGAGCCAGCCCCTCTGACCCACAGCCGTGATGTGGAAGAATCGTAGCTGGTAAATCCTAGATTTCAGTGGAAGCTTCCAGAGAGTTTTAACTCTATGGGCAGAATATCGTCCTAATATACTATTGACTTAAATAGTTAACAGATCCCCCTTGAAAGCTTTTTAGACTCTACATTTGATCCAGTTGGAAATAATTGAGAGTCAGATGGAGGAAGCGTCCAGAATCTCGGCCGTTCTGTTGCATCTGCCCTGGGCACGTGTCTCCAGCAGGTGAGCCGCTTCACGTGGCCACTGGAGCCCCAAAAAGGGCACATGCTTTAGTGCAAATGTACTTTTTAAAAAATAATAATAATAATACATGTTTTCTTTGGGGGTAGTTTGAGATTTACAGAAAAGTGGCAAGATCTCATCTGTCTAGTGTCCCCCGTTGTCAGCCCCAGCATCCTTTGCTGATGTTTCATTGGCCAGAGCAAGTCACATGCCCATGCCCAGCGGAGACTCCGCACAACTGTGGATACACAGGGAGTCGGGGTTTCTAAGCAGCCGGTAATAGGGATCCACCCCAACGAGCATTTTATATAGACTCTGCCCTCGGGCCTGGGGTTCTGGTGACTGACAACCATTGCACCCCATGCTCCCTGTTGACGCCTTTGCTTTTTATAGGTTGTAAACCTGCGTGACTGGTGTCCTCTCTGCTCCTCCTCACCTGGGAATGTTCACACTCGTCCTTGACTCCATGTGTTGGAAAGGCAGCTGGTTCAGTCCCCTCACCCTTCCCGCCTTCCAGGGCCAGAATCCCTTCCCCCCGCCTCCCACACAGGTGCCCTCCCGGCGTTCCCTTCATCGCTTTGGGTCTAATTCTCACTCTGTATTAACGTTCTAGTTATAGTCATCTTCCATGTATCCCGAGAAAAACCGAAAGCCTGGTCTGGTTGACTATACACCAGCCGTGGGCAAACTACGGCCCGCGGGCCGGATCCGGCCCGTTTGAAATGAATAAAACTAAAAAAAAAAAGACCATACCCTTTTATGTAATGATATTTACTTTGAATTTATATTAGTTCACACAAACACTCCATCCATGCTTTTGTTCCGGCCCTCTGGTCCAGTTTAAGAACCCATTGTGGCCCTCGAGTCAAAAAGTTTGCCCACCCCTGCTATACACCGATGCCCACCAGGACTCACCCCATACATGTGATACGTATTTTGGAAGCATGTAAAGAGCCCACCCTCTCTTTTTATCTGGGAAACCGTCTACACACAGGGACTCGCTTGTGAGCAGTAATCTCTCAGCTGACGTTTATTTAGCGCGTGGACCTCGCTGGGCACGCCCCCATTGCCCGGCCTGCGTGAGCCCATTGACCCTCCCAGCAACCCCTGTTAGATGGCTAGTGTTGATTAGCCTGTTTCCCCATCTACAAAATGGGGGTGAGAGAGGTTAGGATTTTTCTAAGGTCTCCTGGCCAGTAGGTTTTGAAGCCAAGACTGGTTTTCAAGCCTCTGTTCTTGGCATATAAGAACAGCCTGGCATGGGACAAGCAGGGACTGACTCAGGAGAAAGAGATCCCAGTTAGTAGCGCCAGCCCTCATGGGCACCCTGGGCCTCCTGCTCCGAGCACTGTGGAGGGAGCGCCTGGCGCCGGGGCGGGAGCCTGGGAGCTCGTCCTTGGTCATCAGAACAAAAGGCAGACGGTTGCTTTTGCTTGCTGAAGGCGGCAGGGAGCCTTTGTAGTCCAGAAACGAGCCGGGCAGGCTTGCTCCAGACACGCAAAGCTCTCCTTCTCCATCCCAGGTGCCAGAGTTTGTTCGTGCCAGGGTGGGTGCACACCGGGGGGCTGCATACCCCTTCACCCTTTGGGGATGCCCAGCTTACCACCTTCAGAATGAGACCCCGGCTTGTCCCCACGGCCAGAGCCTTGGTCCAGGGCCGAAAGTGGGCACAGGAGATCAAAAGCGTTACTGAAAATGCACATTAAAGCTACCCTGAGCTATCACTGCTCACCTCTCCGAGTGCAAAATTCCGAAACCACATGATCATGCTCTCGTAGTATTCCCATGGGGAGTAGCTTTCACGCACGGGGCGGAAAGGCAGGATGAGATCCTAATTAGTAAAGGGATCCCTGAGCCCAGCGGAGGGAAATTGAGGAATCGCTGCACAGTCACAGGTGCACTTACCCTTGGACTCCCCAGTCACGCCTCCAGGGTTACATCAGATAAAACCTCACAAATGTGAAACTCTACGCATGGCAGAACGTATTCAAAGGCCTAAAAGAAAGGAAGGACAGGAGCCAGATCTCAGCGTTTGCATAAGAGATGTGTGGACAGTGCTCTTGGAGTAATAATTCCGGAATCATCGTGTTACTAGGGGGTAGAGCAAATGAGTGAACATACGCTGTTAGGTGCCAGCTTCTCTCGTGGGCCAGTGTGTTGCTTAAAACAGCACAAATGTTTTCTTTCATGGTTCTGGACGTCAGAGTTCGGAATACATTTCCGGGCCAAACATCCAGGTGCGGGGCAGTGGAGAGTAACCGAGTGTGACTGGGACATCTCGTTCTAGAGGCAAGGATGCAGACCGAGGGGTCAGAAAGGCCCGGCCGACCAGGACAGTTCGAACATCCAACACTGAAAGCAACAGATTATTCAAAGGGGGAAGGAAGGGGAGAGGTGGACGCTAGTTAACAAATGCAGGATTAGTTAGAAAATCACCAGGAGTGGACATGATGTCACCGTGGGTCCCCTGTAGGAGGCAGTGGGGACACAGCATCACCTATGGGGTAATTGGGTGGGAGGCAGGGCAGCCTCGGCGTCATTAAAACCCACCAGAGACTAAAGGAACCTCCTGGATGGCGGCCCCGTCGGGAGCCAGGGCAGTTCTTTGCGTTGTGTGACCTTGGGATCCCGGACGGGGGGAGGGGCGGCATTAAAGCCACAGGTGCAGTTACGGGGACAGCTGGGGACTGTACGTTCGTTGCTATCATTACGTCAGTGGCCACGCCTCTCGAAGCCCACGAGGAGCAGGCTGTGGAGAGGGTGAGCTCCCGGCACGGGCGGCGAGCCGTCTGAGCGCTAGTCCTCGGGCTCTGGCCCCGCGTTGGCAGAACGCAGGTGTGGGCAGGTTTGCGGCGCCAGTGCACACCCTGGTGCCGGCCAAGTGCCAGGAACAGGTGTGAGGCCTCCTCCGCAGATAGGAGACATGGGTACGATGATGTCACTTCTCTCTGTGAATGTTTTCATGGCAAAGCAGCAAGCCCCGGAAGTGCTGACCTGCAGCTTTTCTTGGTCGGCCGGTTCGGTGCCGGTCTGAGCAGGTGGCGCCTCCTCCTGTGGCAGGGGCGGGGCTCCCACAGGGCGCCCAGACCCTCCTGGAATGGGGCTCACAGGACCTGAGGGACAGGGGGCCTGTGGGCATCTTATTGTAATGTCACTTCAGGAAAGTGGAGCTCAGCTTAGACTCAAAGTAGAGGGTCGGCCATGTGCTGGGGGTGGGGCTCTGATGGGGCCCTGGCTGGCCACCGTCCCAGAGGCTGGCACGGGGGGTGGGGGGGGGCATTGGCCCCAAAGGGCTTTGCCTGCACTCACCCAGCTAAGTAGTCAAGTGCACCGCGGCAGGCACTCTGCCAGGTGTCAGAAACACAAACAGTCATTCATTCCAGAAATATGGACTGGCCCCTGGGCGCGTGCCTTCCCCGGGCGAGGTGCTGAAGGAATTGCCTCCTCCCAGCCCAGCAGTTTAGAGGGAAAGCAAGTCATAAATTAGCGCACAGACAGGAGAAAGATAAGATACAGCACATGCCATAAAGCATTAAAATGGGGCGAGGTGGGAGACGGAGGGGGAGCGCCTTTGCATGCAGTGGCCAGAGTGGGCCTCTCTGGAGCAGGGTCCTTGCACCCAAGGCTGATGGGAAGGGGGCAGCGTGAGTCCGGCTTTCCAGGCCGGGGACAGGGAGCCGCTGTGGCTCTGGAGGGTGGCGGACGAGGAGGGAGATGTGGATGCGAGGACGGTCAGTTTCATGTGGGGCTTTGCTCACCCAGTGAGGAGTTGGGGTTTTATTATACACAAGGCAGGATGCACTGGTTTCAAGGAGGGAAGTGACTGGATCTGAGTTGCATTTGGAAACAGCCCTTCTGGCTCCTGCAGCATGTGCATTGCCTGCGTGAGACCATTGACCCTCCCAGCAACCCCTGTTAGATGGCTAGTGTTGATTAGCCTGGGGGGGGGGGGGGGAAGCAGCAGGACAGGTTGGAGAGTCCACAGACTTGCTGGCAGATTAGATGTGGGAGAGAGAAGACGATGGCCTGGGTGGGGGGAAGCTATGGCAGCCTCCAGCAGGACAGGTTGGAGAGTCCACAGATTTGCTGGCAGATTAGATGTGGGAGAGAGAAGACGACAGCTTGCAGGAATGGGGTTTGGGCACCTGATGCTGGGCCACTCCCCTCCAGCCTGAGGGCACTAGGGAGCCATTGCAGGCTTTAGGCAGGGAGTGATGGAATCCCACTGGGGTTTAGGAAGCTGGCCGGGGGCTGTATAGAGCGGAAACAGCTAATCCAGCCAGGAGCAGGGAGGCCTGGGCCAGGGAGGAGGGGGAAGGAGGGAGGAGGATAGGTGATTCTCCCTTTAGGAGAAACAGGAGCTGAAGGCAGGGCCTGTCTCCCCGCTCACATTTGGCCTCAGGCCCCTGCCCAGGGATCCTGCCCCATCACCCCCATCTCCTCCTCCTCCTCCTGGCTTCCTCCATGCCCTGTGAGTGGGGGAAGAGTGCTCCCCTTCCTTTTGGGGACCACATTCCCAGGCAGAGTTCCCAGGGTGCTGGGTCCCCTCCGCAGCAGCTGGGCCCAGCCCTGCTGGAGGGAAGTGCAATTAAAGAGGCGGCTGCACTTAGAGTCATGACTCGCTGCACTCGGAATTGCTGTCCTGGGCGCTGGCTTTCCTGCTGCCGGAAAACCCAGTAACTCGGGGCTACGTGCGGTGGGACGTGGGGCTGCGTGGATCCTGTCATGGGTACCCCTGTTCCGATCGGTACCTGTTTGGAAACATAGTTCACAAGGGCCACCTTGGCCTTGAAGCGGGGGTTGGGAGGGGGGGGGGACAGTTCTCCCTGGGCAGCAGGAGGAGCTGAATTTCCCGGAAAGCGGAAGCATGGGCCTCGCACACTTGACCATAGAAAGTGGCCGCCAGGAAGGACAGCTGCCTGAGCAGAAGGGAGGGGCTGGGAGAGAGGGTGGTGTGTCTCCAAGTGAGCCCTGAGCTCCATGCAGGGGTGCATTCCTGCCATGGGGTGTGACCCTCCCTGTCGGTCCTGTTTGACAGCCCATGTGACTTTTCCAGGGGTTCCCTGCGGAGTCTGGCTGACACCACGCTCCCATTCCAATCCCATTAGCCCAGGAGCGCAGGGACGGTCTCCCTGGTCTGGGCCTCTGTCCCCGCCTGAGAGTGAGGCAGGAGCCAGCGCTCACAGCTGCACGGGGAGCCCGGCAGGGCCCTGCCGAAGGGGCGGGGAGGGGTCTTCTCCCCGGTTCTGACCCTGCCCCGCTCCTCCTGTCCTGCCTTCAACATTTTGTGCCTGATGCTCTCTTTCCGGAAGCCCTCTCCTGCCCAGCCCACACGCCTGTGGGCATCTCGGGCCAATCACCTGTTTTATTTGCCTTCCTTCATTCCTAGCTCTAAAACTGGTGACTCACAGGTATGTTTCCTGGAGCCTGCATGCTGTGTGTTTAATTTTTGCTATGTTGCCATCATTAAAAGTCAGAAACTATTCACAGTGTGGATTTTTACCTTCTTTTAGAAAACAAGCAGGTCTGCCCAGCTTGCGTGGCTCAGTGGTTGAGCGTTGACCTATGAACCAGGAGGCCACGGCTCGATTCCTAGTCAGGGCACATGCCCAGGTTGCAGACCTGATCCCCAGTGTGGGGTGTGCAGGAGGCAGCTGATCAATGATTTCTCTGTCATCATTGATGTGTCTGTCTCTCTCTCCCTCTCCCTGCCTCTGAAATCAATAAAAATATATTTAAAAACCAACAACAGAAAACAAGCAGGTCTGGCCACCCTGGACCGCCTGCCTCCTGCAGCCCCGCCCACCCCGCCCAGCCCTCGGCCAGGCTCCTGCAGGTGCTCACACCTCCTGCAGCCGGGCTGGGGCCCCGCAGCAGTTTCCAGTCTCTTTCTGACAGCAGAACGGCTCGGCCTCTGGGTTTGCTCCTCGGTGCCCTGCCGTGTCCAGCGCCTTTGATATGGGGCCACTGGGTGGCCTTTCCTTTGAACCCTCCCCCCCCTCCTCCCTTCCATCCCTCTCTCTCCCATGCACCTCCCTGCGCCCAGACCAGCAAGTGCAGTGACGTGCCCCTTCCCTGTCTGCCTGGGTCCCTCCCCGGTGGCTGGATTTGAACACACTGGGTGTGTGGCCGAGTCAGGGCCTGGCCCATGTCGGGGTGCCCCATGAATGGAGAGCGCGTGAACGAAACGTTGAGAAAGCTCCCCGGTCCCCTCCTGGCTTCCCCTCTGAGGTTCAGGGAGAGATGGGCACACCCCGACCAGGCCACCTTGGGGTGGGGAGAAGTAGCCAGCGCCCCCCCCCCCCCCCAGGGGCCTGTGGATCAGCCAGGTCTGGGGGCTCCCTCTGAGCCAGCTTGCGGCCCAGGCAGCTTTGCCTCCCGCTGGCTTCTCCCAGCCCCTGGAGGAAGGGCTGATCTTGCCCAAGAGATGCCACTTGCAGGAAGAAGGCACTCATCGTGGGAAGCTTTGGGCTCTGGGACCCTTGCCCCCCGTGGCACCCCAAGGCCTTGCATGTGGGGTGCTGGGAGAGAGGTGCATGGGCGCCCACCTCTCTGGCAGCCACATGCCCTTTCTGTTCCTCAGATACCCAAGGCTCTTCATTAGGGGAGGGAGCTTTGCTGATCTCTAACCCGGAATGTTCCCTCTCGGCATTTTGCGCTGTGCCCCACCCCCACGGCCCCTGCAGTTCGTCTCCATGGCAGCCTTACACGCGTCCTTCTCTTTCTAGCACATTTCACAGGTTTTGTTTTCTGTATTTGGACTCCTAGTTGTTTGCTGCCAGCTGCGGGAGGGCAGAGAGTCACACCTGGCTGGTTCCTGCTCCGTCCCTGCCAGCCAGCACACGGTGGCAAAGCCGTGGCTTCCCGGGAGCCGTGCTGGCAGAATGAATGGGTGACTAGACAGATGCCCACCTGGATGCCCCTGAGGATGTGAGACCAGGGACCTGGGCCGGGAGTTGGCAGCAGGGCCTGCAGCCTCATGGGCTGACCAGGACCCTGGGCACCCGGGGTCCACTGGGGCCTCGCAGAACAAAGGCAGCAGGCGGGCCTCTCAAGTCCCAGCTCAGCCACTTGGTTGCTGTGTGTCTTTGGGCAAGTTACTTAACCTCTCTCAGCTCCAGCCTCCTCATCCATGAAATGGGGGTAGTGCCTTCCACCTCGTGGGGCTCAGTAATGAGCTCGTGTGTGTGAGGCCTTTGGGAGATGGCTGTCCACAAGTGAACCTGATTCTAGGTGTGTGGTTGGGAATGAGGCGGACAGGAAGTAGCAGTGTGGGTCTGTGCTCAGGTGGGGCTGGGATGCCCTCTGACACGTGTACCCTGGCCCCCTCTGCTCCCCCAGAGGCTGCTCTGCCAGCCTGGGGCAGAGCAGGAGGGGGCGCTGCCCAGCCGCTTGTTGACCGATTCACTGATGGGTTTGTGGTTTTGCAGCCAGAAGGTGCTCCGAAGGCTGGCCTGCGAGGGCTTGCGGATTATCTGTGGTGTGGGGGGCCTGGGCCCCCTCCTCCCTCCCTCTGCATCAGCTCAAAGTTAAGTAAGGATGTGCTGACTTCTGGGAAATAGCCAGGAGAGCACCCCCCCCACCCCCACCCCGAGGACAGGGCAGTAGTGGGCAGAGACTTTGGGAGGTCAGCGTGGCGGGAAGTCCGACCTCGGGGTTTGGCACTGTTCCAGCCCAAACTCTCCACCTGAATTAGCGCATTAAATCCTCACAACATAGAAGCAGGTGCTTTTATTGGCTCCACTTTACAGATGGGGAAACTGAGGCACAGAGAGGTGAACATCCCCAGCTTGGTAGATTCAGACCCAGGCTATTGGGCTCAAGGACTTGCACTTGCTTTTTTTTTTTTTTTTTTTGCTTTTTTTTCTTTTTTATATATCTTTATTGACTTCAGAGGAAGAGAGAGGAAGAGAGAACATCAATGATGAGAGAGAATCATTGACCAGCTGCCTCCTGCACGCCCTCCCCACCGAGGATCAAAGCCCGCATCCCTGGGCATGTGCCCTGACCAGAAATTGAACCATGACCTCCAGGTTCATTGGTTGACACTCAGCCACTGAGCCATGCTGGCTGGGCCAGGTACTTGCACTTTCAACCACCGTGCTATCCTGCTGGAGCAGCAGATGGCAAATGTTTATCAAGTTTGTGTGTTAAACCTGGTGGTAGTTGCCCTGGCCAGGTGGCTCAGTTGGTTGGAACATTTGTCCACCCACCAAAAGGTTGTGGGTTTGATTCCCAGTCAGAGCACATACCTAAGTTGTGGGTTTTATCCCCGGTTGGGGTTTGTATGGGAGGCAACCAATCAATCTCTCTCTCTCAGGCAACCAATCAATCTCTCTCTCTCTATTAAAAAAAAAAATCAATAAAAACACCTGGCAGTAGTTTGGGGAAAAGGGAAGGGACACTGGTCTTAGAGCAGGGGTCCTCAAACTTTTTAAACAGGGGGCCAGTTCACTGTCCCTCAGACCGTTGGAGGGCCGGACTATAGTTTAAAAAAAAACTATGAACAAATTCCTACGCACACTGCACATATCTTATTTTGAAGTAAAAAAACAAAACGGGAACAAATACAATATTTGTATTTGCATGTGGCCCGCAGGCCGTAGTTTGAGGACCCCTGTCTTAGAGTCAGGTGAGCGTGGTTGGAATCCCAGGTCTTACTGCTGTGTGACTTTGGACAAGTCACTTCCCCTCCCTGAGCTTCCACTGGACCAAGGGGACCGATAGGACAGGGACATGAGAACGCCTCCTGTGCACGGCTGCTGGGAGACAGAAGGAGAGTAGCACGTGAAGCCCCCGCCACCCGGGACGCCCCACAAGTGTTTGTTTACTCTCTTTCTGCACAGTTTCCTCCCCCCTGTGCCTTCTGCCCCAGGCACTGGCCCCCGTCCAGAGCCTGACCTTGGCCGTGAGTTCCGCGAGGACTTCGGAAATGGCTCTGGCTGCTCCGGCGGAGGGAGCTGCCCCGATCCGCTCGCAGATCAGTGTCCGGGCGCCCCTTGCCAGGCCTTTCATGTTGTTGCTTTATTTCACAAGGGCCCGGTGTTTGTTTAGCAACGGGCTGGTATTTTTAGAACTTAAAAGCCATTCTGCTCTTCGAGGAACGAGCCTGTGGCTGTGGCCTCACCTGGAGCCAGGCCTGGACTGGCGGCGTGTGGGCACTGAGCCCGGGGTCTCCCCGCCCCACGCCGTGCTCCCCCCGGGCCTTTCCGATGGACTCAGGACGCCCTCCATCTGCCTTGTCCAGCTCGACTCCTTCTTGCCTGCCCTAGGCCCTGGCGTTGTGCGTGGCTGTGAATAATGACCCCCAAAGACACCCATAGTCCAGTCCCTGGACCCTGCGAATAGGTCACCGGTCTGGCAGAGGGACTTTGCAGATGTGACTGTTAAGCAGGTGATCCTGGGTGACCTGGGTGGGCCCTTGTAAGAGGGAGGCGGGAGGGTCAGAGAGGGAAGATGTGATGCCGGAAGCACAAGTTCAGAGTCAGAGACAGGTGTGCAAGCCCTACCCTGCTGGGTTTGAAGGTGGAGGAAGGGGCCACAGGCCGAGGAATGCAGGCAGCCCCCAAGGCTGCAAAAGGCAGGGACAGGGACTCCCCCCGGGAGCCCCCAGAGGGAGCACAGCCCTGCGACACGTGGATTTGGGCCCAGAAACCTACCTCGGACTCCGACCTCCAAACTAGAAGAGAGTAAATGTGCGTTGTTTTCAGCCACAAAGTCCTTTGTTACAGCACCCACAGGACCCTTATGCGCAGCCCAGAGCCCTCCTATCTGCTTGGAGCGCCTCCCTTCAAGCCAGGGCTATGGGGTGTCGTGCGGGAGCCGGTACCACCCATGTTCACACCCCCGCTCGGCCACCTCACCCTTCCGAGCCCCCAGCAATGCATCTGCGCAGGACATACTCTTCCTGGGACTGTGGGGGGAAATTTTTGAGACTGTAAGCACCTGCCCCAGCCCCTGGCATGTAGAAGAAGCACAAAAATATTATTCAGTCCTGAACGTCGTTTTTCTTCTCTGCCGAGGGGTGGGGAGTTAGCACAGTGGTTGGTGTTTCGATTGAGTTTACAGAAACCTGGGTTCAAATTCCAGCTTCACAAACTCAGGGACGTTGTTGGTGGAGTTCAGCGAAGTGGCAGGTGCCTCTGGGCCCCAGTTTCCTCATCTGTTAGAGGGGAGAACAGCGCCCCAGGACTGCGAGCGCAGAGCCTGGCCACGGTGCCGCTGATGAAACCACCACGCTGCAGCAGCTGGAGGGCTGCCCGCCTCCAGGGTCCACCTCTGGCAGAAGCAGCGTTCTCCCACCACGGTGGTCACCGCTGGGGAGGACCATGGGGATGGCTCTTCGTCCCGCAGCAGCCGGGGGCGATTCAGAGCAGGAAGTGGTTTCCTCCGCGGTGTCCCGTCTGGTGCTGCAGAGCTGAAATCCTAGCCGCCTGCGTTGGTGGGGCTGCTCCCCCTCTCGGAGGCCCCTGGACCTCAGAGCTGACACATCTGGGGCAGGAGGCCTCCGGGGAGGCATGGGAGGGGAGGGAATGGGCCCCAGATGTTCCCTGTCCCCGCCAAGCCTCGCCTGCCCTGTTGGTGAGGACGCAGGCTGCCAGGGGAGCCGTGGGTTCGGCTGAGTCTGCAGAGAGAAATCTGTGCGAGTGACCAGCTCAGACGGTCGCCTGGTCGGTTTGGGCAGGAACCGGCAGGTCTGCAGCCACAGAGGCGAGGCGAGGACACCTGGTTGCATCGGGCTCTGAGCTCATCGTGTCCTGGAGAGAGGGCGCATCGGGGTTAGTTAGGAGCGCAGGCGTGGGACCGGGCTGCCCGGGGAGCAGCCTGCCTGGGCCGGTTATCTCGTGACCTTGGATGAGTCACTTAACTTCCTAGTTTTAAAAAGTGCTGACACATGAAGCACTTTCCGAGGGCCAGGCCCTGTGCTGGGTCCTCTGGGTGGGTATTAAAACCCTTTGACTTCCACCCGTAAAACCTGTGAGGTGGGTGCTGCCGTTACCCTCGGGCGAGGGAGGGGCACAGAGCCGGAAAGGAAGGTGCCCAGGCCACCTGGGGAGAAGGGGCAGGCCTGGGACTTGGACCGGGGTCCCCTGGCACTTGCGAGCTCCATGCATAACCGCCTCCCCCGGAGGATGCGTGTGAAATGGCGGGCTCCATGCCTGGATCTCCGCAGACACTCGGCGCCTGCTATCCGTTTCGGGGTCTGGTACCCAGATCGACCGACGTGCTGAGCAACTGGTGCTTGGGACCTGGGTCCACGTCCATTCAGCTGGGGGGCCTCGAGCACGGTCACGGTTAGGGTTGTGCTGGTGATGTCAGTCCAGATGCAGCTCATTACGCGCTTTAAAAGTTGTGTGCGTTGTGCGTTCTCTGTCAGTTATACCTCCATAAAGCTGTCTCTACAAAATGCGGAAAAGCCATTCTGCCCCGTGGGTGTGGCCCGCTGAGGACCCCCTAAGGGACAGCGCTCTTTCCGGGTTGTGCTTAAGGCAGGCAGTGTACTCCACACTCAAGTTCTAGCGTAAAAGGGGGCTGTGGACATCGAGGTGGGGTAGAGGTCCTTTGCTGTGGTTGTCATAGCGTGGCCTTTCCCGGGCCCTCGGCTCAGGGTCGGCACACACTCCCCCTCAGTCGTCGGATAACGTTCCCCCAGGTGTGTTTTACGTAAAACCTACCTGCCCGCTGCGCCAGCCCATTGCATAGAGGTGGATTTTCACCCGCTGCGTCCAAGTGCCAAACTCAGTGCCCCCACCTGGTGCGCCCAGGAACCACCTCTTCCATGTCCCAGGTGCTGGCTTCTGCCCTGGCTGGCGGCGTCGACCCTGCCGGGGAAGAAGAAAGCGAGGCCACCTTCCCACTCCCCTCCTTCCTGCTCCTTTAGGGGGCATTGCCTCTGAGGCTCCTGTGTTCTGGGCTCCGAGGAGGGTGCAGGGCGTCCAGACGTGGCCCCTGTGAGCCGTGTGGTCCTGAGCTAACCCCTCGGCCGAGCTGAGCCTCAGTTTCCCCATGTGCACTGTCAGGGTGATCTCCCAAGGCTGTCATAAGTGTCACAGGAAGGTCCCGTATTTCACCAATTCTAACATGCACACCTTTTGCACCTTAGCAGGTCTGAAGCCAGGGTGTACCCTCCCCCAGGCGATGCATCCGACTTTAATCGGCAGTGTTTGGCCCTCCTCAGTGGCCCCTGAAACATCCGTGCATCCTGTACCCGCCAGCTTCCTAGCTCTGAGGGCATGCGGGGGGGGGGGGGGGGGGTAAAAAATGCGGAGATATAGATACAGGACAAAACTATCAAGGGAGGATATTGAGTTCAGACCCACACTTTTGAGGTCTCTCAAGAGGCTTTTAGAGTCTGTCGATAAACTTGATGAGTTGTACAGGAAATCTAATGAGACCCTCGATGGCTGTGATAAAGGACCATCTAGAAAGTAAGCATACACTGACTGAAATAAAGAGTATTATACAGACTCCCAACAGCAAACCAGAGCAGCGCAAGAATCAAGTCAAAGATTTGAAATGCGAAGAAGCGAGAAACACCCCACCGGAAAAGCAAAATGAAAAAAGAACCCAAAAATACGAAGATAGTGTAAGGAGCCTCTTGTGACAGCTTCAACGTGCCCACCATCAGAAGTAGTAGGGGTACCAGCAGGATGAGAGACAGCAAGATATTGCAAACCCTATTTGAAGAAATAAGGACAGAAAACTTCCCCCACCTGGT
>NW_005871714.1:104977-153246 GCF_000147115.1 Myotis lucifugus | reverse complement strand
GGGGCAGTGTGCAGATATTCACGTGCAATGGAAGTAATGCAGACTCCAGAGGCACCCCCGCCCCCCCCCCCCCCCCGGGATGGGCCACATCTCAGCTCTGGCACCTTTCAGGGGGGAAAGGCTTGGAAAGGGGAATGGGAACTCTCAAAACTTTACCTTCCTCACTGTGAAATGGGTGCGATCATCGCACCAACCAGCGGGAGGGGCTGTGGAGATCAGCGGGAACAGCACAGCGTGTCTGGTGCTGAGCATGCACTTGTCGGGGACGTGAGCCAGGTGCTCACCCACCCAGTGTTCGTTCGTGGTGTTGTAAATGGTGGTCATTCTTCTGAGCTCACTCCTTTGAGAGCTCGCCGCCTCTCCCACGGGGAGGCGGACATGTCAGCCAGGCCTAGCCTGGACGCGAGGCCCCTCATCCCAGAGCACGGGAGGGCCTCAGGCACAAAGACTGCCTGTGCATTTCATAGGTGCATTTCAATGATTTAAAGTGATCATTGGTTTCATTTGGGAAAAACACTCTTCTTATTTGTCCTGTAGGTTTTGCCTTTGTGGGTTGCTGGGGGCGCATTCCTGCTCCCAGGGGCCCAGTCTGCATGATCCCCAACAGCAGCCTGTGTCTGCGGTGTGGTCTTGGGGGCAGGTGCCCTCTGTCTGTGCCAACCCTGCTCCACGTTCCCCGGGCTCCCAATGAGCAGAGTCTTGCCCAGCCCACCCTGTTTCCTTCAGAGTTTAAACTTGAACGTGAAGAGGATCGGTGTTTGCACCAGGGCAGCAGGAGAGGAGTGGCCCGCTGTCTTGTCCCCTCTGCAGCAGGACAGACATCCCGGCGGGCCGTGGGCACTCACGCTTTTCATTTCCCTGTGCCTCCCCTCACGCTGGGCTCCCGGGCAGGTTTGGGAGGCAGGTGTGGGGTGGCCGGAGGATGGAGGTCTGAACCTTGAGCCTGGCCCTAGAGCTGTGCTCAGAGACAAGTTCCACGGCCTCAAGGTGTGGGGTGCGACAGGGCTCTGCCAGCCCCACCGAGGGCCAGCCTGGGGGTCCCAGTGAACTCTTCGTGGATAAAAACCAAAAGCCAGACACTTCAGAGCTGACAGAACACCATTCCGCATCCTGTTTCAGAAGGAGGATCCCCAAGGCCTCGAGTGAGACTGGAGGGAGGGGTTGGCCCAGGCTTCCCGCCCAGGACGGGTTTGGGCTGGGTCTTTGCTGAGCTGAGGGACTGGGGTCGGGGGGCCTCTCCTGCCTGTGGAGGGGGGTGACCTGGCAGGTGCCTGGCGCATGTAGCTGCTTGCTAAGTACTGGCTGGATTGAACTGGACGTGAGCAAGAAAAGTCTGGGCTGGGCAGGGCCTGACTGCAGCGGGCCAGGCTGTGTACAGGGTAACACACCCCGCCTATACCCATCCCACCCCCGGTCATATTTCATCCCGTTCACTGGGCTGACTGCCCAGGTGTCAGCCAAATCGGGTGGGTTGGCTAAAGAGTGAGGGCAGTGAGGATCATTCACTTATTCAGTCCACAGATGTGTATAAAGCACCTACTATGTGCCAGGCGTTGTTCTAGGCACTGAGGATACAGCAACTAATAAAAGAGATGAGAACCCCTGCCCTCACAGGGCTGACATCCCACTTGGGCTGTGGAATAGAAAGTAAGCAAGATGAATAAGTAAAATAT
Organism: Myotis lucifugus; assembly: GCF_000147115.1. Lineage (NCBI taxonomy): Eukaryota > Metazoa > Chordata > Mammalia > Chiroptera > Vespertilionidae > Myotis > Myotis lucifugus. The sequence continues at coordinate 151,573 of NW_005871714.1, read as the reverse complement.
ACTAGTGTGTTGGTGCTAGTAGGTGCTAAGGAGGAAAAGCAGGGAAGAGGGGTAGGAAGTGCCAGGGATTGCAGTTCGAGAACCTTCTGGGGGAGGAATGGTGTCACTGATCACAATAGCTACATTTGCTCCCTGCTTCTAGAGGCCATGCCCCTGTGAGGAACCCAACAAACACCCCCATAGCCTTCGGTAGCAGCCCTGAGGGTTACTCTGGGAGGCGGGTGGGCCTGGAGCCCAGCCCTTGCTGTCCACGCGTGAGCTCAGGTGCGCTCCTCGAGGTCACTGTACATACAGACTCTACCAGCTTCTCCAGCTGCGAAGTAGAAGAAGCTGCCTGTAGCACCTACGGCGGGGGCGGGGGGCGGGGAGGGGGGACACCTGAGGATTAAATGAGTTCAGAATGCCCACAACCCGTTGCACAAACCCATGCATGGTCACTACTTTTATTAGTATAATTATCCCCATTTTCTGTGGAGAAAACAGTCACTAGTGAGCTGCAGAGTCAGAATTCGAACCCAGAGCTGTCACTCCAAACCCAGCAGGTTAGCCATCCTGCAAGGCCTAGACTTTATGGTTCCACATCCGAGATGAGCACATCCAGGCACAAAGCAGTTGGCCAGGAGGTGGGGAAGGTGCGCTCTGAGGCCAGGGCTGGTGGGCTTGGCTGCTGCCTGGGCTGCCTGTGTCTGGACTCGCAGGGAGGAGGAAGGAGGTTCTGGTTGGACTTGGGCCGGGCCAGGCCGGTACCTCGCCGGCCGCCTGCAGGACAGATGTTTAAGACGCCCTGCAAAGTGGATGACTCCAGATGGGAGGACACTGTTTGGGAACAGCGTGCACTCCTCACTTCCCCCATCACCGCTTGCCAGCAGATCCGATCGCCACCCACCCCCTGTAAAGTCCTTGGCTTTGGTTTGCATAAGGAGTTTGTCCCGGTGGTTTATCAGCTCAGAGCATCTCCAGTGTGCAGGGCTTGGGCCCCTCGGCAGCTCAGGATGGAGCTCAGAGCTCCGTGCAAAGGCGGCCCCTGTGAGCAGGACCAGCCGGCCGGGGAGCCTTCCTGCCGAGTTCTGGAGCAGAGGGGCCCCCCTCCCTCCTTCCCATGTTAATAAAATAGCTGTTTTGTCCAGGAGGCTTAATGAGGATCTGGCAGCTTTGTTTGTCTTCAGCTGTGGCCTGCAGAAGCGGATAGCGGCTTTCCCTGGGGGCTCGGCCCTGGGCTCATTACCGTAAGTCCAGCAACAGCGCCAAACCTCCCCATCCAGACTTCACCGACTCAGAGCCTGGGACCCTGGGACCCGGAGGAGCGGGCTCTCTTTCCCCAGCGTCACGAAGGAGCGGGCTCTCTTTCCCAAGCCGATGAGCGGTGCTGCAAAGCGATGAGCGGTGCTGCAAAGCGAGGCAGGTCTCAGACAAGCCCGAGGGGAGGCTGGGAGGCCGGGGCTCTCAGGAGCTGTGTGAGCAAAGGCGAGTCATTGAAACCCTCCAGGCCTTACTTTGCCCATCCATAAAATGGGAAACTGGTACTCACCACATTGTGTGCAAATGAGCAAGACACCTGGGGTGAGGAGCCTTAATGCCCCACTGTTTGCACAGCACTCACAGTTTGCAGAGCAGTTCACGGAGCTCATTGTAGGTGAGTCTTCAGGTCATGGCCAGTCTTTGCAGGACTGAGGGACCAGAGGCTAGGGGACCCGTCCAGGTGTCAGGGCCTCTAGCCCTGGAATCTGGCTCCAAATCTAAGGCTCTTAATTCCTTGCCCCACATACCTCCCAAGTTCAGGGTCTATCTGAGTCACTGCCCGATATTGTGAGAGTCAGCCCCGTGGTCCAGGAGCCCTGGGCAGGGACAGGGACCGGGACCGGGACCGGGAGGCAGGGTTGCAGTGGTGCTGGTGGTTGGGGACATGGAGAGACAACGCTGAGTCCCACTCCCTCCTGGTCCTGTCCCCAAGGCCTCGCCTCCTCACTCAGTGTTTGCTTGGGCTGTTACTAGCTCAGTTCCTGTTATTCCTCCCAGACAATCGGCCAGGAAATTCTTCACTTTGGTTTCCTTAAGAGGTCAGATGCTTTTCTCCTTGCAGAAGTAAATAAACCCTGTGAGCTGAGTTGGCAGTTTTTCAGGGCAGCCGGCAGGCCCCCCGCCCTACAGCCTAGCCAGCCTCGCCCGGGGACCCACGCACCGGGGAACTCGAGCAACCTCCAGCCCGTCCTCCGCCAGGTCGCAGACGGGGGCACGTTTATTTTATTTCATTTCCTTTTTTTCAGAGAGGAAGGGAGAGGGAGAGAGAGAGGAACATCAATGATGAGAGAGAATCATTGATCGGCTGCCTCCTGCACACCCCACATTGGGATTCGAGCCCGCAACCCAGGCATGTGCCCTGACTGGGAATCAAACCATGACCTCCTGTTTCATAGGTCCACGCTCAACCACTGAGCCACGCCTGCCAGGCAGGGACCGTTTTAAACCAGAGCCAGGGCTGGAGCCCGGGATGATGTGGGGAAGAGACCGTGCCTGTTGGCATTCGCACCAGCTGCTTCTCCCTCCCATCCCCGGAATCCAGATGGAAATGAGTGAGGGGGGCCCCATAGTGCTGCGCTCCATGGGGTCCCAGAGGCCATCTCGGCTCTGGGCACGCTGAGCCCCAGGAAGGAAATGACGGGCACCTGGGGGCAGGGAGAGCCAAAGCCACAGCTCCTGGGCACCGCTCGGGTGGCACCTCCTGCTCCGCTGGGATGCCTCAGACCTCACACACAGCCCTGATGAGCCGAGCGCCGTTGTCGAGCTGCAGCGGCTCAGAGGAGATGGGCTGCTCTGGACGCTCCTGCGGGGAGGCAGCTGTCAGCCGTGCAGCAGAGGAGGGGAGAGAAAAGACTACAGAGGAGCCGATGTATAAAGCCCCAGAGCCTGGAGCACACGGCAGAGGCATAACGTGCCCTCTGCTGGGCTTGGCGGCATTTTTAGCGGAACATTTCAGTTCCATACAGAAGTCAGTAGAGTAACGAGGCCCTTGTACCCAGTGCTGACCCCAACTTTGTCACCCCAACACTCTGTCCCACCCTCACCCACTCCCTCCCCCCAGATCAACGTGATGCAGATCTCTGAGACAGCGTGTCATCTGTAAATACGTTCGTATGTCCCTAGCAAAGAGAAGGGCTCCTTAAAAAACGCAGAACTGCCGAGCTGTTACCACACCTGAAATGACTTAGATGTGCCGTCACGATTCAGGTTTCAGATGGACCCCTAAGTTCATGTTTTAGACTTTGCTGGACTCAGAATTCAAACGAGATCCACGCAGTGTGATTCAAACGTCTTTTCATCGAAAGGCTCCTCTTCACTTTTTCTATTATCGTTACTCTTGTGGATGATTCGTGGAAGGAGCCATGCTGCTTGTCGGGCGTGTTTCCCACGATCTGAAATTTGCTAATTGCATCCTCGTGGTGTCATTCAATGTGTCTCTCTCTCTCCTTTGAATTTCCGGTCAGCTGGTAGTTCACCTGCAGGCTTGACCATTTACTCCGCTTATTTCTGCAAGAGCCCTTCCAAGGAGATGGTGGCTCTCAGCCCCGCCCCCACCCCCTAAACCCCACCCCCAACTGAGACATGGGCCGTCTGGTTGTCTCTTTTGTGATGTTGGCTGTCCCAAGGTGCCGTGCTGAGTCCCGCCTGTCAGCATAGGGGGCAGAATGGTGGCTCCCTCGTGTGTGGCTCCCTCGTGTGTGGCTCCCTCTTCTTGTCGAAGCTGGAGTCCTCCTCTGCGGAGACTGTTGGGTTACCCACAGGCCCAGTTCCTACGGGGAAGGCAGGATAAAGGCACCGTGTCTTTCCCGTTAGTTACCAGTTGTCTGAATAATGAGTTAGGTCCTCCGCTTCCATCGCCCAGTTAGATCCTTGAGTGAGATCAGCAGGAAGTGGTTTAAGTAATCCATTTGTAAAGGGCTCAAGCACTTAGAAAACTCAGATAACCAAAATGATGCGTCCACTGAGAAAGCCAATGGTGTTGAGCATGTGTCGTAGGGATTAGCCCGTTCACGAGCCGTGCCCACTCCTGGCTCAACATTTGGAGAGAGAGGCAGTTCCCTCCCGCTTTGCCGGTAAGACTGAGCCCCATGGAGCCAGTTAGTGGAAGACCCCGATGCTCTGCACCAAGGCAAGTCCAGCGGCAAGGGCTGTGTGCTCACATCACGTCTAGAATCCAGGCCTCCCGACAGGCCCGACGGGCTGGATGCCTGCTCTGCCCCCTTGCTTACCGCGTGCCCGAGGGGCAGCCTCAGGAGGCGGCTGGTTGCATTTTTGCCCGACTGTCTGGACTTTGGGAAAGGCCCAGTCCTGTCTTTTCCAGAGGCCTTTCGGGATCTGTCCATCTGCCCTCCCAGGGCAGAGCTCATGACCTGTCTGGCCACCTTGCTCCTCCCAGTGCTTATCCCGGGGGCCTTTATCGGGTCTCCTCACTGCCTACGTTATTATCAAGACATAGGTATCTTGTCTCTGTGCTAGCACGGTGGTGCCAGGCTTAAAGTAGGCAATAAAGTCTGCCTGAATGAATGAATGAGTGAGTGAGTGAAAATAATAATAATAATAATATGAGCAAAATAAATAGACATGACTCTCATCGTTTGTATTTAGACCTTCTTGCTGATCTGGCAGTAAATTCCTCAAAAGCAAAAATTCTCTGTCTTCTGTGAGGCTGACACGGGGCACACGGAGTTCCAGGTGAACAAATAGAGGCACAGAGAAGTTAAGAGACTTGCCTAAAGTCACACAGCCAGCAAGTAGCGGAGCTGGGACTTGAGCGAGGTGGCCGCTCCAGCCTCCTGCTGGTAGAGAAAAAGGGTCCTGTGCTAAGAGCCTCCCAGTTAGAAAATGTGTCACTGGTGTTAGAAAATGTGTTCAAAATAGACCCAGTTACGCCCAAGTCTCCCGTCGCTGGCAGGGCTGGGGAGCTGGAGGACAGCTGACACCTCGCCTCTGGGTGGACGGGACCAGCCACACTTGGAAACATAAGCCATCCCTCGCCAGCTCTTTGCTCTATGGCTAAACCTGGGTTCCTCAGGCCCAGTGCAGGGCACAGCTCAGGAGCCGGGACAGAGGGAGGCACGCAGAAGTAGGCCCTCTTTACACCTCTGGGCCTTCCTGCAGCGGTCCCTCCGCCCAGCCCACGGCTCAGGGTGGTCGCTGAGCAACCCTGCCAGAGCTCTCCGCTGCTTCTCCCAACTCCCAGGTTAGCCACGCTCAGGCGATGCAGAACTGAGTGCGGTTCCCCAAACATACCGGTTCCGCACGCACCCCAGCTCTGTGAACGCCACCCCGTCTCCTGTGATGACCCACAGGCTCCACTGGCCAAGCCTGGCAGCTCAGATCCTCCCTCGTGGAGACCTCGTCTATACCCTGTACTCGCCTCCACTGTGGGCCCCTTTGAAATGCTTCCACAAATATTTATAGAGCATCTTCTGTGTGCCAGACCGTGGTCTCAGTGCTGTGTGCCTAGCAGGAAACGAAAATAGCAAAATCCCCACCTGGCTAGACAATAACCAAGTAAATGCAGAAGACACATAGTGTCGGGTGGAAAGGAGCCTTAGAAACAAAGTCTGGAGGGAAAGTAGTCGGTGCTGGGAGGTCAGGTACCAGCAGTCTTAGAGATGAGGAGACACAGTAAAGGCCTCTCCAGAAAGGTGACAGTGAATCGAGCCCTGAAGGAGGCAGGGGAATGAGCCATGTGCTGGGGTGGAGTAGGGCATTCCAGGCAGAGTGGATGGTTTGTGCAAAGGCCCTGGGGCACTTCAGGAAGTACTTACTTTGCTGTTCAGAAATCCCTTGCTTGCCCAGCAGTCTGTTTCCTCTGCTTGTGTGTCTCACAGCCCAACACAGCAGCACATCTTGGAAAACACGGGAAGGATGCTCCCGTGAGCCGACTGCTGAGAGCCCCGGGGAACGGGAGCTCATTCCTGGGGAGGGTTCTGTCTTGGGAAAACGCTGGCTCAGAGTCATGGGCTGCACAGGAAGCAGGATTCACTCTTGAGTCCAGGAAAAGGGCTGAAAGCATGCCCTGGGTCCTTCTGGGTAAGTCCCAAGTCCTTCAGGCTACCTCTACCCAGATGCCCCAGAGTCAGCCACACCCGGGGGGTTCTGGGGGGAGAGCATGGACCTAAATTTGCCCTGTCAGGGGTCTGTGATTTGAATCCAGACCAGTCTCTGATTCATTTGTGAGCAAGTGACTAACTTTCTGAGCCTCAATTTCCACATCTGTGAAATGGGTCTGTAGGTTCTCACCCCGCCCGCCTCGCAGGCTCCTAGGAAGGACTGGGGTGGTGGTTTGTAAACCAGCGCTCCACGGCCCGGGTGAGGTTGGTTTATTGCTGCTGCTGTGGGTTTCGTACAACCAGCACTTGTCTCGATGTCAGTCGGTGTCCAGGCCAAGTCTCCGATCATTGAGCTGAGCTCTGCTGGATTAACTTTTAAAGGCAGGTTCCTCCCAGCATGCTGGGACAGAGACCCCGAAATTCAGCTCTGTTTCTTTGGGGGGAGGGGGCCCTTGCTGGCTCCCAGGGAGCTCCGGGGCATTGGTCCCTGTCAGGAAAGCTGTTCTCCCGGGAAAAGTCCTGGCATGTGTCCCTTACTCAGAGGGAAGCCACTGACAGTTCTGCAGGGACAGCTGGGCAGTCAGTTTGTGACCAGCCCTTCCCATCCCCACCCCCACCCCCCACCCCCGTCAGATTCCCACCCCTTAGCATTTCCTGGCTGTGGTTACATTGTTTTTCTGGGGTCATGAGAAATAAGCCTCTGAAGGTTCTTTTCTATGGTGGGTCCTTGGCTGTGTGATTTAACCTCTCTGTCAATCCGTTTCCCATCTGTAAAATGGGAGTGATCATTGTTAATAATAATAGCACCTTCTTTATGCAAATTAAAAAATGTTTTGGGGGAAAATAATAGTACCTTCTTTATAGGGTGTCTATAAGGATTAATAATATAGTACTTAGAATACTGCTGGTACACAATAAGCATTATATGCCTGTTCATATATTTTTTAGGTTTCTATGCAGTGGATGGGCTGTGATGTCTGGGGAGTGGGTGGCAGTCCCTTGCTACAGTCCTACATTCTGCTCTTCAGCTCCAAAAAGTCAGATTTCTCATGACAAACTCACATGAGTGAAACTCACGAGAGACTGATGTATAGCCCATAGTGTCAGTTAATCACTTGTCAGGGAGAATGTGGCTTCCCGATGCTCTGTGTGCCTAGAGCGCACTTGCCCTCCCGAGAAAACCAGGCTCCTCTGCACAAGGGCCCGCGCCCCCACACCTGCTGCACCTTTCACCTTGGCTCCATCAAGATAAAAACCTGTCTGTCGCCCTAACCGGTTTGGCTCAGTGGATAGAGCGTCGGCCTGCGGACTGAAAGGTCCCAGGTTCAGTTCCGGTCAAGGGCATGTACCTTGGTTGCAGTCACAATCCCAGTAGGAGGTGTGCAGGAGGCAGCTGATCGATGTTTCTCTCTCATTGATGTTTCTAACTCTCTATCCCTCTCCCTCTCCCTTCTTCTCTGTAAAAAAAAATCAATAAATTATATTTTAAAAACAAAACAAAAAACCTCTCTGTCTTGTTGGCCCAGACTCTCAGCAGCTGCTCAGTGCCCAGCGCACAGTCAGCCTGCAGTTGAGTTAACCATAAGGCCTAATAGCAAAATCCTGCTCATCTCGTTCATGACCCACCAGATGATGTTTTAAAGCAACTTTTACAGATACTGTGATCTCATTGGTTTTGCATAATTGAATGTAAACTTTATATTCTAGGGGAGACCCCAGTATCACCCCTGTAAACCATTCCCATAAACCTGCCTCTGGGCTGTGATGAATGGAGCCGAAGAGTAGTGAGTTCTCCATCCGTGGAGGCATGCAAATTTGTACATACACTACCTCACTTGATTTCCAAGGACCCCATGGGGTCTTTGAGATCCTCCCCTCTGGCCCCACTGCCTTTCCCCCATCTGCAAACTCCCTTTACCCTTCCTTTTTCCTGGCAACCCTTTGAGCTTTTTCCCCAATAATACAACTCAAAGCCCATCTGAGAAGCCTATGTGTGTACGTCTGCTCACACATATAATTTCACAGTCCGGGAGTTTATCAGTCCTGCATGCATATTTAGTTAGTGACAGGCCTGGCTAATCTTTCATCTAATTACACTCATTCACATTTAAATATACAATCACCAATACATCTGGGCATGGCGGTCTAAATATTGTATAGAGCTCTTAATTACAGTGCGCTTCCAGGCTTGCCAGCTGAAGGGATGGTGTCAGGTAGCTCAGGGCCTGGTCCGGGTGGCAGCGAGAACCTGGCATTTGCCAGGGATGGCGGTGGCCGGGGTCTCTAGTGTTTGGCAGCACTGCCGAAGCATGGGATCGTGGGATTCGCTGCAGGTCACAACTCCAGGGTGTGGCAAAGCTGGGTGAGAGCCCACACCGTCAGCTCCAGGGCTGCACCTTGAGGGTCTGAGGCCGTCTCCTGAGCCGACCTGGGAAGCGCCTGATGAGCCACAGTCGCCGCCTGCGTCCCCCCTGGAACAGCCAGCCCTGCTGGGCCTCCGTTGGAGACCAGGCCCCGCATCCCTGGGTGCTCGGGGCAGCTTCCTGAGGGTTCCAAGGGTCGGATGGACCATCTTGAAGGCATGGCACCAAGACCCAGAGAGGACGTGTGAGTCCCCAAGGCCTGCACCCTGGTGTCCCACCTCCCTGGCTACCACCCACTGCCTTCCCAACTCCTCCTCTTCCTCCGGGGCCAAGCCAGCGGCATCGTCGTGCCTGAGAATGACCTCACGCACCAACGCGAGCCTTTAAAAATAGTCCTCATTGTGTGGGGCGTGGGCTGTGGCCGATGCTTCTTTTCCAGAAATCTCCGTCCCCCACCCCAGTCTGGGGAATGTCAGTGGCCCGGGCCCATCCCCTGCCACTGTTTGTCGTGGTGATTCGGAGGAAGAAGGACTTTTCCTGGACTCGCCCTCAGAGGCTGGAAAACAAACACACACACACCCCCCTCCCGGCGGCCCTCTTGTTTCCCTCGGCAGGAAGTGGGCCCGGCTCCCTGGGCGGCCACTTGGGGCTTCCAGGTGAGCTCTGAGGGGTCCAGAGCTGAGTGATGGGCCACAGTGACAGCAGCCCCACCCCCATCGGGACCATGAACAGCTGCAAAGGGCCCCCCCCCCCACTGCCCCTGCGGCTCCTCTTACACTGTATCTCCAGGTGTCTGCTCCCCTCCTGGGCCCTCACTCGTCCATCTGAGGTTTTTCCCTGGGGAGCTGCTGGGCGTCTATGGTGGAGGCAGAGCCTCTCCAGATGGTTGGTAAAGGCATTCATTCACCCCTCCTGCCATCACCCCTGCCCAGGCCCCAAGACGCCCTTGCACCCAGTGGTCTTGTGGCCTCTGCTCAGACTCCCCCAACAGGGTGCCCATTTCCTCTCAAGACTGCCCGGTCCCCCCTGAGAGGACTGACTGTGAGTCGCTTAGAAGGTAACCCTCGGCAGGCAGGCAGTCATCGCCAGGCGCAGTTGAGAGCTTTGGCGCTCATTTCACGCTCGCCACAGTAGAATGGAGTAGAAACTGTTACCCCCGCTTTACACAGGAGGGAAAGGGCACAGAGAGGCTAAGGGACTTCCCCAAGGTCACACAGCCGGTGAATGGTGGGGCCGGGCTTCGAACCCAGGTCTCTGTCTGCAGAGCCTGGTCCCCCAATCATGTCTGAGCCCAGATCTCTCCTCTGTTCCCTCTTCTGTGGACACCCGCTCGCTCCGGTCAGCGGTCCAGCACCCATGCGAGGCCCACAGACATGGTTGGACGGTAAGATTAATGGCCAATATTGAAAAATAAAAAGACATTTAAGACATAAAAATTAAAAATAATTTAGCATTTGGGTTGTTGGAGGACTAGTCAGGGACTCACTTGGAGACACATTAAGTTGGAGATGCTGTTAGATGCCTAGCGGAGCTTGGCTCTGAGGTGAAGTTCAGGGTGAGGTGAAGTTCAGGGGCGAAGGCCAGGCTGGAGACGGCCAGCTGGGAGGCATCAGCATGTGGCTGGATTTAAAGCTAGGAGGCTGGCCCTGGCTGGTGTGGCTCAGTTGGTTGGGCATTGTCCTGTGCACTGAAAGGTGGTGGGTTCGATTCCCAGTCAGGACACATGCCATGTGTGTGGGCTCAATCCCCAGTGGGGAGCATTCAGGAGGCAACCAATCAGTGTTTCTTGCTCTCCCTCTCTCTAAGAATCAATTTTAAAACATCTTTAAAAAAAATAAAAGCTAGGAGGCAGGAAAGAAGGACTGAGGCTGCTAATGCTTAGAGGTCAGACGTGAGCAGAGGGCAGCAAAGAGATGAGGACAGAACCGCAGGAGACGGAGAAAAAAACAGACGAGAGGGTTCGGGAGGGCAAGAGAAGGTGTCACCTGTGCGGATGGAACGCGACAGACGAGGACGGCAGGGTCACAGCCCAGAGGTTATCGGTGACCTGGAGCCCATGATGGAGAAATCCGAACAGTGCCAGGGAGGATGGGAGGAGCGAGATGGAGGCACAAGGGCACACAGTCCTCCGATGCATTTTTGCTCCAAAAAGAAGAAAAATGGAATGCGAGCTGGAGAGGGAACTGGGATAGAATGGCGGTTTTCTGTTGAAGATGCGAGAGAGAATTGCTTGTTTGTGTGACCCTGGGACACACCCAGCGGAGGCTTTAGTCATTCATGTGCGAGTCAGTCGTTCAGTATTTACTGAGGGCTCACTGTGTACCAGTCACTGGTCTAGATGCTGAATAGATAGTAGTGAACAAGGCAGGCCAGGCCCTGCCCCCTAAAAGCTTGTGTTGCTGGTCAGGGATGAACTTAAAAACGTGTAAGTAAACCCAGTGGTCCTTCACATGCCTTTAACCCAGTTGAGAAAGATCATCTGCTCTCTCACCGTTAGGCATGCAGGTTGGAGTTTGCTTACCATGATGTGAATGCACTGGTTTTTCACCGGCTGAGAGAATAGCTTCTCGCTTTTGGTGAAATGGAGTTGGCCTTGGTTCCATGGAGTGCAATGGTGTTTAGCACAGCATTGACCAGGCAAGACTCTCAAACGTACCAGTTCTGATCGGTCTGAGGCAGAGCTGGCCCCCTTGCCGTGGCAGACATCTCCAATCAACCCACATTCCTCTAGGGCAGTGGTTCTCAACCTTCCTAATGCCGCAACCCTTTAATACAGTTCCTCACGTTGTGGTGACACCCAACCATAACATTATTTTCGTTGCTACTTCATAACTATAATTTGGCTACTGTTATGAATCATAATGTAAATATCTGATATGCAGGATGTATTTTCATTGTTACAAATTGAACATAATGAAAGCATAGTGGTTAATCACAAAAACAATATGTAATTATATATATGTTTTCCGATGGTCTTAGGTGACCCCTGTGAAAGGGTCGTTCAACCCCCAAAGGGGTCGAGACCCACAGGTTGAGAACCGCTGCTCTAGTGCTTAGTGGATTAGTCATGTCTGCATGGCCACAGGATTGAAACACGAGAACCTGTGTTCCTGGTGTCTGTCTTTCCTACCCTAGCCAGGAGGTTAGAAAGGTCAGACTGCCTAGCTTTCTAGGTTGCACTCGGAGAGAGCAGCTGTGGGGATTCTGGAAAGATCAGGGGCTTGAATGTCCAAGTACTGGCATCGAGTGCCAGTTCAGCCACTCGCTGGCCATGTGAGCCACTTTCCCAGATGGTGAGAAGAAAAGGGGTTTCCATTCGTGAGGAGCAGAGCCGCCCCAGGTCAGACCCCTGACCACCCAGGCTCTGTGGGTACAGTTTTCTCAGCTGCCCCTGGCGGCCGCCACTTGTCCAAGTGCGTGGTAGGCTTCTCTCTCACCCGAGTGCCACCTGATGGGGCAAGAGCCTGCTTATTAACCTTTGTAAAGTAGGTTGAACCCTAACCTGTTCTTAACTCACCTTGCCCAGCTTCCCGTCCCGGGGCCCTAAGTCTGTGGGCGTTGAACGTGCCTCCCTGGGCTGTGCCTGCCTTCTCCCTCCCTGGGCTGTGCCTTCCTTCTCCCTGCCCTGGGCCTCTCCTCCCATTCCAGCCAGTCGGGTCGGTCGAGCCAACCTGTATATTCTGAGGCCTCCTGGGGAGTGGGGAGATGGGAAGAAACGATAATATGGAATGACCGCCTGCTGCTTTGAGGTGCCGGGTGATGTCACAGGGAGCCTTGGCCGCTGGGGAACTTGCTGAGAGGAGTCCCGTGCAGTGTCTCAGGCCCTCCAGCTGGTGATGGGCAGAGACTGGACTGGAGTCCAGGGCCCTGTGTGTCTGAACGTGTGTCTCTCTGAACTTGCCTCCTCCCCAAGTGCTCAAGGTCTGCCCCTACTAGTTCATTCGAGTTGTGCAAGTCTGTTCTGTATCAAGCAGAAATGGCTATACGGTCAGACCCCATTTTACAGATGAGGAAACTGAGGCTTTGATAGGCAGACTCCAAAGCCAGCTGTGTTGGCCTAAGGTTCAGGAGACCTGTGCTGACTGATTCTCTCTGTGTGATACTAGATATTCTCTTTCTCTCTCTTGGCCTCAGTTTCCCCGTCTGTAAAGAGAAGTTGAGCCGTAAGACCATTTTGGTGAGTTTTTATTCCGAGTCGTTTGCCAAGCCTTTCTGGCTCCCACCTTCCCACCCCTCCTTTCCCAGAATCTGTAGATGCTGAAGGCTTAACTGGACAGGAATGTTGACTGGAAGAGAAAGGGGAGCCCCCTGCTGGCAGATGCTAGGATTGTCATACTCAGACCAAGGCCTACCCCTCCCCACCTCTGAGTCTAGGTTTGTCTGGGATCCACCAGCTGGGAATGTTTACAAGGGCTCTTAGCTTTGGACCATCCTGGACCAGCCTGCGGTCTTCTGAGGCCAGACTAATGGAGATCTGACCGTGTGGAATGAGGCTGTGTCTGGGGCTGGCTGAGGATCCTGTAAGCAAGAGGGGGTGACTACACACACACACACACACACACACACACACACACACACACCTCCCTCCTTCCAGCAGACACTGAGCAGCCATAGGGTGTGCACGAGAAGGCCAACCCGCCTTCATGGATCCCTCGGGAAGCCCCTGGGACGGTGTAGCCTCTGCAGGAACAGCGTCTCCTGGCGGGAGTGATGGTGTGAGTTCGGGGCCATCCGCTGGCTGTGCTTTCATGGAGTCGATGGAGGAGTGGAAGGGGCTCAAGGTCAGAGTCCAGGATGCAAGTCCAGGTCCACTGCTTGAGCCTTGTGGGTCTTGATGAGTAAGGGAACCCTCTGTGCCTCCGTTTCCTCCTCCGTAAGGAAGGGGCAGCCCCACCCCCAGCACCAGCTCCGAGGAGCAGGTGAGGCTGACCGGGCTGTGCGGAGGTGGTTGGGGGTTGGCAGCAGGTGTTGGAGGCAGCAGGGTAGCAGTCTGGGTGGGTCCTGGGGCCAGGTGGGCGCTGCCACTCACCACTTGGCCGGGTTCCTTAATCTCCATGGATGCCACTTCCTTGTCTGTCACGTGGAATGAATTAATAAGTGGTTGTGAGAATTCAGAGACAAAGATCCGTAAGAGGCTTGAAAAGTGTCAGGCACGTGGGGATCGCCTTAATGGCTAGGAAGCTGAGGCCTGGGAGTAAGTGACAACTCAGGGACTCAGAGGCGGGACAGACAGAACCAGCACCCCAACCCCAGTCACTGCCCGGGGGGCAAGGAGAAACCCCTCGTGCTCTAAAAGCACCCTGCAAAACCCCTCTTTCCAGGCCCCCAAAGCTCAGAGTTTACTGTTCTGTTCTCCTCGCGTATGGGCTGTGGCCTCCTTGCCTGGGCCTTGGAGGGAGGGTCTGCTTTGCCCGTGGGGAGAGGGTCAGTGCAGAGACCTCCCTGCTCTCTCTCCCACCCGCCAAGAGGGGCATTTGCAGAAGGTATATGTGCTGGTGCCGCTCCACACTGCCCCACATCTGGGCGACTCTGCTGCGGCAAGGCCCCCTCAGAAGCCTGCGAAAAGTGACACCCCCAACAAGTACCATCGACGTGGGGCTGCAGCTGAGCCCTGATCACACCCCTCATCTCGTGCGTGCATCCGGCCTCCTCCCAGTTAGAAGAATAGGCCCTCCGCACACGCCCTCCCTCCCACCTCAGAGTCCCCACACGCCCAGGAGCCAGGCTAGCCTCCTTCCGTGACCCCGCAGGGCCCGCCAGGTGTGGCATCACCTGTCACCATGGCAGTGGTTCCACCGGCCTGGCTGCTGGAATGGGGCACGCCTGGGCGAAGCCGGTGGCTGGGAAGGCGAGCGGAGGCCGGTCATGCCTCGCAGACCTCAGCAAGTGTGAGGAATGTTTGGAGAACATCAAAAATGGTTTGAAGGCAGAAATAAAAGCATCCCTGTGACAAAGGAAGGAAGGAGGCATGTGGTGCTCATGGCGGTGTGCATGTCACTGTGGTGCTCATGGCCGTGTGCATGTCGCTGTGGTGCTCATAGCTGTGTGCATGTCGCTGTGTGGTGCTCATGGTTGTGTGCATGTCGCTGTGTGGTGCTCATGGCCGTGTGCATGTCGCTATGTGGTGCTCATAGCCGTGTGCATGTCACTGTGTGGTGCTCATGGCCGTGTGCATGTCACTGTGTGGTGCTCATGGCTGTATGCAAGTCGCTGTGTGGTGATCATGGCCGTGTGCATGTCGCTGTGTGGTGCTCATGGCCGTGTGCATGTCGCTGTGTGGTGCTCATGGTTGTGTGCATGTCACTGTGGTGCTCATGGCCGTGTGCATGTCGCTGTGTGGTGCTCATGGCTGTGTGCATGTCGCTGTGTGGTGCTCATGGCCGCGTGCATGTCGCTGAGGTCATTTCTTGGGGGGTTCCCTGCCAAACCTTGTTTCTTAAGTAGTTACAATAGCAGCGCCCTCTATAGCGACACCCCATGTGATGGAGGCAGCAGTAATGTCATTCCAGCTCCGTGGGGACCACACCCACTTCCCCACCCCGGTGCAGGGTCCCCGTGCTCCCAGGCCCTGCTCCTCTGCGTGCAGGTGGTGGACACGTGGCTTCTGACAGGTGGGAGCACCGTGCCTTCTATGTTCCCACCGTGGTTCCAGAGGCGCCTTATTGGCGTTGGCAGGTGGTCTTCCCTTGGCGCTCGTGCCCAGAGACCCAGCGCTCGTGTTTCTCGTCCTCAGCCTGGCAGGCTGCAGCCCAGCGGTGGGCAGAGCCCAGAGCGGAGAGCCTGTGGGATGGAACCTCAGCGGAGCCCTTTGTGGGAGGAGTGATGGCACTTCCCACGCCTGCCTTGTGGCAGGAGTGCGCTGGGCTGCATGTAACGGGAAATCCCATAGACAGGGGGGTTTCTTTTTCTCCTGTTCTAATGAATTCTGGCCTGGGTAATGCACCAGCAGTCCAGGCTCCTTCTGTCTGTCTGTCTGCCCCCCGGTTTCAGCCTGTGTCTCCATCCTGGTGCTCGAACACACATCTGTGCTCCCAGCAGGAAGGCAATGGCAGGGAGACGCTGTGACCTTTTCTGTAAAGAGCGCAGCAGATCGCCCAGTAGACATCTGTGTGCATCTCAGTTGCCAGAACTGGGACACGTGCCCCTCCAGCTGCAAGGGAGCTTGGGAAGCTGTGTTGTAACTGGGCACAAGCAAACACGGGGTTCTCTTGGGAAGAAGGAGGGTAGACAGAGACTCGGGTCACCCATGCGCATAGGGGCTTGTCTCCTCGATCAGACCTGCCACCACCCAAAAGATGGGGACCCTGTCCCCTCCAGGCATGGAGCCTGGCACCCAGAAGGTGCTTAACAAATAGTGGCGGGGGGGGGGGGCGGCTCCCACTCTCGTCTGAGGGGGCAGCTACTAATCTGAAGGCAGAGGCCTGGCCCTTGCTCTCAGGGAACCCCCAGTCATAGTCGCCGCCCCCTACGGAGGCCACCAGCGCAGACGTGTGCTCGTGTCAGCCCTCTTCGATGGCGGAACAGCCAGCAGCACGCAGCTCCTGCAGTGCGTGCACAGTGCATGGGGTTGGCGCAGTGGGCGGTCCATGGAGGCCGCAGCGTCACGCCCTCCACAGCCACTTGGCAAAAGGGAAGGCAGCCCAGCGGGGCTGTGAGGGGGAGATCCCCTCCCGAAGCTCCAGTCCCGAGAGGAAGTCTGGTTCCCACCCAGGTGAGGCTGAGGGAGTACAGCAGAGCCCAGGGGAATTCGTTTCCAACCAGGGGGCAGAGGGGTGACCCCCACGGGAGCCCATGAGACCTGCTTGGCAGCCGCTTCTCTCCACTGGCACAGAGAGCCCGCCCACGGCTCCCGGGACGCCACGGCGGTCACTTCGCGTGGGTCAGTGGCCTCCCTCGGAGCCACCCCCTGGCGCTTCCCTCTGGTTCTCACACCCCACCGGCCCCAGGCTCCCCAGGCCTCCGACTCCTTGACATTGGGGACCAGCCAGTTCAAAGCAGGGATAGATGGGTCATCAAAAACGTGCCGCCCTCGTTGGATCAATAAAATTGAGAGGTGACAGTAGGGACTCTATCAACAGACAGGCCTGGGTTCGAATCCTGAGAGTGCCACGGAGTGACCTGGGAGCTTGGGGGAGAAGCTTCATGTCTCTGGATCCTGTTTCCTCATCTGTTAAAAAGGGGGTCGATGCCCTAGCTGGTTTGGCTCAGTGGATAGCGCCTCAGCCTGCGGACTAGAGGGTCCCGGGTTCAATTCTGGTCAAGATCACCTGCCCAGGTGGCGGGCTTGATCCCCAGTAGGGGGCAGCTGATCAATGATTCTCTCTCATCATTGATGTTTCTCTCTCTCTCTCCCTTGCTCTCTGAAATCAATAAAAATATATATTTAAAAACCGGGGATGGGGGGGATGTCGAAATAGGGTCCCTCCTCAGCGTTCGGGGCCGGCAGACAACCAGGATCCCAGGACTAACGCGCTCTTCTGTCCCCCAGCCATGAAAGCCGACCGGAAGCGCCTGAAGGGCGAGAAGACGGACCTGGTGAGCCAGATGCAGCAGCTGTACGCCACGCTGGAGAGCCGCGAGGAGCAGCTGCGGGACTTCATCCGGAACTACGAGCAGCACCGCAAGGTCAGGCCCCTCCACTCCCCGGACACCGGCTCTCCCCACGCCCGGCCCGAGGGTGGCCTCTCCCATCCCCCTTGGGAGAGACTCTGCTCATGTCGCCTGTGCCCACTGGGGAGGCCTCCGACGTGTCTCGCCCAGCCCGGGCACTGAGCTGAAACAGGCACAGCTCCTAGCTGAGGGCTCCGTGGCGTCGGGGCAAACACACATCGACAGGATGGCCCAGGCGGTGACAGTGGGGGCTCCGGAGACAGGCTGGCCCAGGTTCAGATCCTGGCTCCCCGTGTGTGTCCCCGGGCATCTCAGGAACGCGGTGCAGACTTGTGGAGCTGTGTGAGGACCGAATGCGATGGTGAGCGCAGAGCACGCCGCATGGCGCCCGGCGCACAGGAAGCGCTCAGTGAGTGTTAGCTCTGCATCTGATTCATGACATCATAACGAGTGTGTGAACAGAGAGCCGGGAGCACGGTGAGGCGGCAGGGACTTCTGCAGGCAGGGAGACCGTCTTGGAAGGCGTCACAGAGGAAGTGGCTGTGAGCTGGGCTCTGTGGGATGAGTAGGAGTTTATGATCGGCTAGCCGAGGAACTTGGTTCACCAATTGTGGGCGACAGGGTTGTTAGACGAGGCAGGATGGCCGCCTCTCCGTGGTCCCGGGCCACGTGGAGACCTGGAGGTGAGCTCCTGACGTGGAGAACGGGAAGGCCGTGGCCAGGCGGCGGGCAGGGCCCCCTGTGGGGACCGTCCTCTGGGGAAGGACACCTGCCTTCCTGAACCTGGGCTCTGGGCATCAGAGGTCGGGCCCCGATTCGGCTGCGTGTTCCTTGCCTGCTAACTTGGCTCCGGATGACACAGCGGAGCTCCTGCGAGGGGCCCAGCCCGGAGCAGGGCCAGGTGCCTGGCCGGGAACTGTGCCGAGGGTCCAGCCTGTGTCATCGGGGGCTGTGACCCTGTGGGGGGGTGGCAGGGCCCCTGGCAGCCACAGGGACTGGGCTGCCTCCTTCTCTGTCACATACATGTTACCAAACAACAAAACAAAGCCTCAGACCCACGACTGACCCTAACGTTTGTCGGACTCTGTTTAAATGTTTCCCTCACATGAACTCAATCTTTATAACAATTCTTTGAAACAAATAGTATTGGCTCCTTCCCCCCATTTTTCAGAAATATTTTATTATTGATTCCAGAGAGGAAGGGAGAAGGAGAGATAGAAACCTCAACGATGAGAGAGAATCATCCATTGGCTGCCTCCTGCATGTCCCACACTGGGGATAGAGCCTGCAACCTGGGCAGGTGCCCTGACCAGGAATCAAACCGTGGCCTCCTGGTTCCTAGGTTGACACTCAACTACTGAGCCACGCCGGCTGGGCCCCCCCCGCCCCATTTTAAATACAGAGAGAGCGAGACTGGGTGAAGTCAAACAACTTCCCCGAGACAAACGTTTGCTCAGTGAGTCATTGAAAAATGTTTCCTGAGCCTCTGCCAAGGGTTTGTGTCTGTTCCTATCTCCCCGTAGTTTGTGGCATGGCTGGGACTCGAACCCAGGGCTTTCCCACTGCAGAGCCTTCTGTGGTCGGGGGTCAGGGCCCCTCAGGGTACGTCTGGGCCATGAGGAGGCCCTGCACTCCCCATGTGACACCCTGCCCTCCCACCCCCCGCAGGAGAGCGAGGATGCCGTCAAAGCTCTGGCCAAGGAGAAGGACCTGCTGGAGCGGGAGAAGTGGGAGCTCCGGCGCCAAGCCAAGGAGGCCACGGACCACGCCACGGCGCTGCGCTCCCAGCTGGACCTCAAGGACAACCGGATGAAGGAGCTGGAGGCTGAGCTGGCTATGGTGAGCCCCTCCCCTCCCTGCCCTGCCTTCACACACGCAGGGCGGTGGGACTTGTGCTGGGAGACAGGGTGCAGAGAAGCCTGGAGTGAAGGAGTGGAGTCAGGCAAAGCAGGACCCAGGAGGGGGTGTGGCTGGGGGTGGGGTCTGTGATGATTGGCATCTTCCCACATCAACCCCTGAGCCTGGGGCAGTCTCTCACCCACCTGCCTGGGCCTGGGGCATGGGGTGCTGGGAGACCATCCACTCTTCCGCACTCCCCAGGCTACTGCAAAAATAAAAGCCCATTTTTTTAAAAATAGATTTGTTTAGGAAAACATTTGGGAGGAAATACACAAAAAAAATTAACAATGGTTACCTCTGGGTACTAGGATTACAAGTGAGTTTTATTTTCCTGTGTGTGTGTGTGTGTCTGTGTGTGCGTGCGCGCACACCTGTTATTTTCATCTACAGTGAGAATGTCTTATTTGGGTTGTCAAGGGGAAAAGTGTTACTTTTTTCTAATCCAAAACAAGCCTTCAAAATACACCCAAAAACTGTTTACTGCGGTGACCCACAGCCCGCACGTGGGAGCAGAGAGCCATGGTGTGTCTGGGCCTGGCTGAAACACCGAGGCCCAGAGCCCTGGAGTTTGCTCCGCCTGCTCCTGTGTGGCCTTGGGCCGCTCACTGCACTTCTCTGGGCTTCAGTGCCCTTTATCTGGAGCTGCGTGGGGCTGGGGGTCTTCATCCCACCCTGTTTGCCCCACCAAGTGGCAGGGAAACACTTGGGAGCCCTGGGGGCTGGGGAGGGCTGCCTGGCTCCACGTTCGCCTGCAGAGCACGGATGCATGCTGACAGTGTGGTTACAGCCCTGGGTTCTGGGTTCGAGTCCAGCCCCCGTCACTTTCTAGCTGTGTGATCTTATGCAGGACTTGTCACCTCTCTGAGCCTCGGTTTCATCGGTCTAAATAGGGTAATGGCCTGTGTCTCCTGGGTCTCTTGGGAGGATGTCAATGAAATAACGCCAGGGAAGTGCTCAGTCTGGTGCCTGCACATGGTGATGGATGATATGAGACGAAGGTTTTCTACGGTCACTTCCTTTCGGACCACCCTGGTCAGGATCCATGGGTCCCTCTTGGGACCAGCTCAGCCCCTACCTACCTGCCACCTACCTCCTGGGTCTCCTTGTCCGATGCTGACCCCTAGTGGTGAGGACTGCCCAGGCCCGGAGGAAGCTGCTGCTGTCAGTCCCCTTTGGGGTGGAGGTGGGGTCAGCGGTGCTGGTGCCTCTGCTGCCCGCCTGTTCTCCCAGGCCTGCCCAGTGCCCGGGGGACAGACAGACATGACTTCCTTGCCTGGGCGCACTGGCCTCAAGCATCCTTGGGGAATTCCGGGGTCCAGAGCGCCTCTGCTCCCGCAGTCCCCATGCCCAGACCACTCCACGTGCTTCCCTCTGGCCAACAAAACTCAGGTCCCCGCCTCCTCCTTCTGGCAGGCATCAGACCCCTTTGCTAAGTGTGAAGAGTTAGAGTGAATGTCTGCAGCTCAGGGCGGTGGCTTTGTTATAACAAGAAGGAGGGCTCAAACCCAGAGGGAAGAGGCTTTCCTAAGAGCCCTGACCGCCCCTGTGTTGTTGGGGTGTCCACCGCCATCTGCAGGATTCACCACCCGGAGGCCTCCGGGGCTGCCTGCGCCAGGCGGTGTGGTCCAGCTCCCCTCCTGCACCGCTGGCCGGGCGAGACCAGAGGGGAGGTACCGTCCTGCAGGTACCCCTTTACGTCCTTGGCTTAAAACTGCAGGAAGCAACTCTGGCTTGTGTAAGCGCACAGGCACACATTGGAGGAAATCAGGAGCTCACGGGCCCAGTGTGCGTGCAGGTTTTTAGTTTTTTATTGATTTCAGAGAGGACTGAAGAGGGAGAGAGACAGAAACAAACATCCATGATGAGAGAATCATTGATCAGCTGCATCCTGCAGGGCCGCCCACTGGGAACTAAGCCTGCAACCCGGGCATATGCCCGGACCTGGAATCAAACTATGACCTCCCTGTTCATAGATGGATGCTCAGCCACTGGGCCATGCCAGCCGGGCAAGCATGCAGGTTTTAGTAAGACTTCACGCTCACCTGCAGCTCCCGTCTCCGTCATAGCTGTGCCCGAGGGTTAAAGTCGTGGGCGGGCAGTTTGGGAGAGGATCCTGTGCTCCATCCTCAGGACCAGCCTAGAGGGACACCCCGCCCCCCCCCCCCCGCCCCCCACCCTGGGTTGTCAGGAAGCAGTGATGTTGAGCTGCCTGCTGAGTTAGAAGGGGCCATTCCAAGTCCCCGGCAGGGCAGGCTCCGCCTGGGAAAAGAAAGCCGGTTGGGCCTGGAGAGCAGCCCTGCCCGGGCCTCTCTCTGCGATGCCTTAACGGGCCGGGCCGCTTGTTTCAGGGGCAACTGGGCATTCCTCGCTTCCCAGGTGTGGGGCTGGGAATGCTGCGAGAGGGCAAGCGGCGGGGGGGGGGGGGGGGTTTTACTGGCGCTGTGGAGGACACCCCCGGGGGTCTCTTTCTCCCCCCGTGGCCCCCTTTCAGCCACCACAAAAAATATGGCGTAAAGAATCTACGTGACTCCCCTCGAGCAGTTCCAGGACTGAGAAACCTCACACCAATCACCATGCGTCAAAACAGGGTTGTGCCGAGTGATGCGGTCTGTGTAAGCGGGGCTGCTGCAAGCATATGGCAGCTCTGAACCACTCCCAGCCTCACTCGCTCCTGCGGCAGAGGGATTGCTCCTGGTCCTGGTCTGCATCGCTTATGCTGGTTTTCCTGTCCCAGCGGAGGGTGGGCACCTGGGAACCCACAAGGGGCTTGCAGTCAGACACCCAGGCTTGGAGCCCAGCTTGGATGCTGTGCCTGCTGTGCATCTTAAAGAAGTCACTGAACCTCTCTGAGCTTCCGGTTTCTCCCCAGTCAAGCACAGATAATGGCACACTCCCTACTTGAGACCCAGGCTGTCACACTGAGCACACGAAGGTTTCCTGAGCAAGGGAGGAGATGATTACCTGGCTCGGGGGTGGGGCTGACACCCTCAACTTGACCTCCCTCTGCCATATAGGTTTATATTCCCCAGGGGCTGGTGGTGGAAGGGAAGTGATTTCACTGACTCCTGGGGTGTCTGAGCTGGAGAGAACCCTAACGATCGCTTGGTCCAGGCTTTCCATTATACAGATGTGGAAACGGAGGCTCAGAGAGGGCGGTGACGTATCTAAAATAACAGCTGGTTCGCATGATGAGGCTCTATCAGGCTTGAGGCCAAGGACTGTCTGTTTATGGGCTGGAATCTCCGCTCTGCCAGAAGGAGGCTGAGGCCTTAAGGAAGGTATGGGAAGTTCTGGAGCAGGAGAGGGGAGGTGAAGTCTTTCATTTCATCTGCGTTCATGTTAGGGGCGAAGCCAGCACTCACGGTGGCTCTGCCATCTGTAACGACCCCCTGGGCATCGGATTCACCGGCGAGCTCAGCGCAAGCCCCTTGAGCCCCTCCGAGTGTCCCCTCTGCCCTGTGTGAGCCGGGGGAGCCAGCCAGGAAGTGGAAATAGACTGTGATGAATATGCATTAATACATCGCTAATACGTGCCTTTTTTCTCCCCAAAACAATCTGCTGTTGTTTCTAATAAAACCCCACATATCCTGGGGGGAGGTAACCGGAAGCTGACAGAGACCTGTCACCGCCTGAGGAAAGGACGAGCTGTCCGACCACACCCCGCCCTGACTCAGCCCACCCTGTCCCTGGGCTTCCCGTGTCCCACGCACCTCGCCCCGTGGCCCTGAGAGCCAGGGGAGGAGTGGCCGCCCCAGCCTGCAGTACGCTGCACCTTGCGAAGGGAGGTCACAGGTTGAATTTGGGAGGAGCTAAAGTGATGGAAGCCAAAACACCATTTTCTTACAATGTCCTTCAAGTCCCAGCCAGTCCTCAGAGAACCCAAAAGAATGGGTGACAGTGTGTGTGTGTGTGTGTGTGTGTGTGTGTAGGGTGGGGGCCTCTTTCTTTCCGTATTGCTGGTCTCACTTGGGTGTCAGGATCTAAGGTGTAACCCAGGGGAGGCCTGCCGTGCAGGTGCTTGGCTTACTGTCTGGCACTCACGCAGCCGGCGATGCCCAGGCCCAGGGGCCAGTTCGTGGTTTTCCCATGATGGTGGGCGGTGGCCGAGCAGCCGGCCACGAGGTCACGGCGTCCTCTTGTCCCCTGGCTCTTTCTCCAGGCCAAGCAGTCCCTAGCTACGCTGACCAAGGACGTCCCCAAGCGGCATTCACTCGCCATGCCAGGCGAGACCGTGCTCAACGGCAACCAGGAGTGGGTGGTGCAGGCGGACCTGCCGCTGACCGCAGCCATCCGGCAGAGCCAGCAGACGCTCTACCACTCGCACCCCCCGCACCCTGCAGACCGGCAAGGTGGGTCCTGGCCGGCGGGCCCAGCCACCGCGGTGGGGCTGCTTGGAGGTCCTCCGACCCAGTGGGGAAGGCAGTCTCTCCATCTCCACTGGAGCTGCTTAGGGGAGTGTGGGGCCCCAGGCCCAGATAACTGAGGTCCCTGGGAGCTCCGCCTCTTCCTCTCCCTCACCCGGGTTAAGAGGGGGCCTACGTGGATCCAGAGGCGATGATGGGAGGCTCTTCCTGGAAACTGCTCTCTGATGGCTGCAGAATAGAGGGGCGGAGAGCTGGGCAGGGGTCTTCTCGACAGCTCAGTGTTCTCCTGGGTGTAACGGGGCGCTGGCGCCATCGCCTGCAAGGCAGTCAAGGTGAGGCCATTCTCTCCATCCCTCACTCACCAGCTGTCCCTGCTTTCCAGCGGTCAGGGTGAGCCCCTGCCACTCCCGGCAGCCTTCCGTCATCTCCGACGCGTCTGCCGCCGAAGGCGACCGGTCATCCACGCCAAGCGACATCAACTCCCCTCGCCACCGGACGCACTCCCTCTGCAACGTAAGGCCAGCAGCAGCGGGGCCTGGGCCCTGGGCCCTGGGCCCTGCCCGGAAACCGCGGGGGCGGGCGGAGGGCTGAAGACGCACTCGCTCTTTCCTCTCGTCCACCCAGGGAGCACTCTGGCGGAGGCATTTCCTGTTCTGTTCTTTCCTTTTGCAAGAAGAGATGGATGTGGGGAGAGAAAGAAAGGAGGCCCATTTGCTCCTTGTGTCCGGGAGGGCAAGGAAAATCCAGAGGAAGGCGGGCCTGGGTCGGCGTGGGGTCTGTGCAGCGCGGGGTCCCCTCTGGTGGGCTGGGTGAGACCGCGGGCCTCTCCTCCCAGGCATCAGCCTTCCCAGCACGCTGCCTCTCCCTGTAGGGCCGGCTCTCCATCTTCATCCAGGAATGAGCCCCAGTGTTTTGACTCCCAGAAGCCTTGGCACGTTTTGTCATGAACTTGCTCTAAGTTGGTTGGCTCTGCTTATGTAATCGGACACGGTTTGATTGCATACTGGGGCCAGCTACCAAGAGGCACATGTCCCCAGCCCCCTACCTCTTGATGACTAGTAGGGCGACAGACAGGCTCCCAAGGAGTGAGAGGGTGAAGGAAGGTGGGTCAGGGGTCTGAGGACTGGACGCCACCCTGTCTAGGCTCCAACATGAAATATTGGGGTTGGGTGTGGGGGCCACTCTCCATTCCCGGTCCATCACGCGGTTGACAATAACAGGGCTCCCCTGCCACACAGTGAAGACAGGGGCACACTAGCGTAGGTCTTCAAATGCGTGGGAAGGCTTTCTCAAAACCTCAGTCCATGTTGCTGCATTAACCAGCGAGATAAGTAATAAAAAAGAAATGAGGCGAATATAGTGGGGAAGAAAGACAAAAGAACCATCACTTGCCGGCGATATGATTATCTACCTGGGAAACGCAAGAGAATAACCTTGAAAAGCCATTAGAACTAATAATAAGCTAGTACATAACAGTGCTGGTTGAAAATCAATTTATAAAAAATCAGTAACGTTTCTATATACAAGTAATCATAATGGAAACGTTTTTTCCTATCTGCACTAACAATGAAAAGTGCTCATAAAAATAGCTGAGGCTCAACTTAAGTTGCTGCGTGGGCAGCGGGATTGCTGGCCCGGGGCCCTGTTCAGCCCACGTCGTAATGGGGAGAAGGTCGCCTGCGGGCCTGGGGCCCCACTAGGGGCTGGGATTCTTTTCTGACTGGGGCCTTATGAAAGGAAGCAGTGTGTTCTCTTGTCCCCAGGAGAGCACCCTGCTGACAAAGGCTGTCTTGGCTGACAGAGCCAAGGTGAAGAAGGTGGACCACTGCTAGTAGAGGGGCTCTGACGTCTATGCTCTGATTCGGAGCGGCCACTGTTATGTTGTACCCGCAGCCAGCATCTTACAGCGCACCCAGAACCTTCTGGTATCTGTGCACAGCCCCAAGGAGAATCCTTCGCAAGGGCCTTTTCTTTTTTTCTTTTTTTTTTTTTTTTGTCTCCCCTTGTTGGGCCCATAGTGGCCCTGACAGCCAAAATGCCGTTGGAAAATCCAATCTGCAGAAAGGGTTCTCTAAAAGCCTCTTGAATTGCATTGGCACAGGCCTCGCCTTTTGCCCAACTTGGCCCTGGCACATTGATTTCCAAGGTCACCTCCCACAGGGCCCTGCAGCGGGACGCGGGGGCTTTGGTAAGCCAGTTGTCTGGGTACAGGCATTTCAGCGGGCACCGGCCTCATTCTCTTCCCCATACACTGGGCAAAGATGGCCAGCCCTACCCACAGTAAACCTGTTTTAGGTGCCTGCCGTGAATTCTGTTTGTGCATCTTGAGATAGGACTAAACACTAAACTACCATTTGTTCCCTTCCCGCGCTCCCTCAACCACCTCCATGCCACATATCAATAGACGTGCACACAGGTGAGCCAGGAAGAGCCTGAACATAGCTCCGGGGAACTCTTTATTCTCACGCATTTGACCTGACAACAGCAAGAACAGCCCAGTCTGGACTAAGGACCCCCATTCCCCACGTCCCCTCAGGCTCTGGCCATTAATTTAGAGCAGAGGTGGCTGGCGTCTGAGCACCGAGAGGTTGGAGAAAGTTGATGGACAGGGCAAGTAACGCGGACTTTGTTTCTTCATGGGCACTTTGCCTGCAATTCTGGAAACAACCACCAGGGGACTCCCTGGTAATGGCTTTTATGATCAAAATGATCCGTTTGCCCCCAGAAACAAAACTGATTCTGGGTTTTGTTTCCTTTTTGTTTTGTATGTTTTCTTTTGTTCTCCACTTTTGTACACTATAGGAAGGAGAACTGGCCCAGGAGGAACCAGACTGTCCCAAATGTGTATTGTATTTCTGCTTTTAATTAACTCGGTGCTGCTGGACCGTCTGGAGCCTGTGAATCTGTAAACCAGGCTGATGCGTCCTGCCCTTCCACAGAATACGAGATTCATTGTGTTTGAGGAGGAGTTAGAGGTTACAGTTTCCTGAGTCTTCCTGTTCCAAAATTCTTTATTTTTGTCCCTTTTTTTCTATAAAATTCTATTTCTTTAGGAAAAGCACCAAGTATAACCAACCTCCAGTTCTAACACAATGGACCAATCGGGGCAGGAACTTAGAAGCCTTTGAGTAACTGATTTGTTGGTCAGAGGGTATTGGGGGTCGAGAACAGGCAGGGGAGCACCCCGGGGCCTCGGGCTAGGCGCCCTGATCCAGCAGCCTCTCAGTGAGCCCCAGGCCCTCCCCACTGAGCCCTGCGGGAGTGTCTGCTTCAGGGGTGAGGGTGGGTTCCCCACCTAGAGGCAAGGTGGTCCCTAAGGGATGGCTTCCTTTCACGGACCATCTCTGCTCTCATGTGGCCTGTGTGTCTGCTGTTTCATCTTTCTCTTCTCCTTTGGCCACAGGGCGACAGTCCCGGCCCAGTTCAGAAGAACCTGCACAACCCCATTGTACAGGTAGGTGTGCCTTCCCCGGGTTCTCGGGCCCTCCCTTCTCCCCAGCCTGACCATGCCTTCATCCCTTGTTCCCCTGGGCCCTTGGCATCCCCCCTTCCATACTGGGGCACCCAAAGCAGAGAGGAGTTAAGGAGTCACATGTGGTTGGGGCCCGAGTTAGGCTTCCCACCTGGGTCTGCCCTTCCGTGCCCTCTCTGGACCTGTAAACCTACTAAGTGCATCACAACCTCCATCCTGCTGCCCTGGTAGTGTCTTCTCTTGGCAGCCAAAGTCTGATGAGCCAAGCCATGAGCTCATGGGGCCCCTCCTTGCAGGAAACTTTTATTCATTTTTAACATTTCAGTATTCTATCATCAGGGTGAGGAGGGGATCTGCAGGGAGGAAAATGACATGAATGTGGGGGTCAGAGGGGTCTCTAGGATCAGTTTTCTAGTCCCGGGGTTCGCACATGCTGGTCTCTGCAAGTCCCATCAGGGTCCACCAGGGAAGTGTTTCAAATGTGGATTCCTGGGCCCTTCACCCTGAGAGCTGGATCCACCATGTGAGGGGTGGGCCTGGAATTCAGGGAACATATTTTAGGAACCATTAGTCTAGTCCAGTGGTCGGCAAACTCATTAGTCAACAGAGCCAAATTTTTTAAACTTAAACTATATAGGTAGGTACATTGTTATTAACTTAATTAGGGTACTCCTAAGGCTTAGGAAGAGCCACACTCAAGGGGCCAAAGAGCCGCATGTGGCTCTCGAGCCAGTTTGCCGACCACGGGTCTCGTCTGAGCCCTGCCTTTTTGACAGAGAATTGTACCCCATGGCTGTACAAAGCTCTCCGGCAGACACCAGCCCCCAACCCCCGTAGTTATCCCATCATCAGAACTAGACCCCAAGCCCCCGCCTCCCCACTCGACCTTAGCCAGTCCTGCTTCTTGTCCGGGGACTTCAGATTCAAGGTCCTTGCCCTTGGCCGACACAAAGCTCCGGTTTCCTCCGTCCTCACTCTCCAGGCTCCCAGGCCCCCTTTTCCACGGGGGCTTTTTCACAGGGAAGGTGTGCCCTTGCTCAGTGCCCCTGTGGCGGGGCCATGGCCCAGTGCATGGTCACACTCCTGCAAGCCCTCAGGAGGTACCAGTAAGGTTGTGGGCAAACAGCGGCTCGCCGTTGTGGAATGTTTATTATGCATTTTTATCCACTTTAGTGACATTCTCATGACAGCCTTGGGTGGGTCCTACTGTTGTCCCTGAGGGTCCCTAATGGGCCCAAGATCCCTCACTGAGTGCTGGCAGTCCTGACCACTGGAGGCTCCGCCCCCTCTGCCCCTCCCCGCTGTGGCCCCGCCCCCTCCGTGCCCCTCCCCACCGTGGCCCCGCCCCCCGTGCCCCACCCCCAGCTCAGGTTGGCTCTGTTCTTCTCCTCCGCATCTCTGCCGCTTGGCCGGAACAGTCACTAGAGGATCTTGAAGACCAAAAACGGAAAAAGAAGAAAGAGAAGATGGGATTTGGCTCCATCTCCCGCGTCTTCGCCAGAGGGAAGCAGCGGAAGTCCCTCGACCCCGGCCTGTTTGATGGTACCGCCCCTGATTATTACATAGAGGAGGACGCGGACTGGTGATGCCCGCCCCCCCTCCCCGGGGCCCCCCCCCCGGCGGGGGTTTCTTTTCGTTTTGGGTTTGCCTGGGGGCCTTCCTGGCCGGTTTGGGTTCTGGGTGCGGGCCGGGCGCCGACGCGTGGGACCCCTCCCCCCTGCGGCGCCCCCTCTGTAATTGATGTACATACTGCAAACGTGTGTGACTATGTCAACTCTCTGTCGTCTTCGGCGCGATGCGGTCGTGTTGTTCATCTGGGTTTGTTTCGTTTTGTATTTTTGTTCCCTTTTTGTTTTTATGTTTCCTTTCGTTCGGTTCGTTGGGTTGTGTTTTTCCCTCCTGTCCCCTCCCCTCCCCTCCTTTCTATGAAACTTGAAAACTTGAAGGACTGCTGTGTATTTGTAAATAACAAAAACGACTGTGCACTCCGTGCTTGTACATGTCCCTCGTCCGAACTGCTACTCCCGGAGCCCCTCTCCCCGAGGATGTGGTCTGTCTCCCGTGCCCCCCGCCCCCGTGTGAACGTGTGGGACCAGACCCTGTGCTCGGGGTGCGCTCAAGTCACTTTAGCCACAAAACGCCACTGTCGCCAGGGTGAGGTCCCTCTCGGAGCCCCGGCCGGGGGAGCCTTGTCTTGGCTGGGTTTGTTGAGGTCCAACGGGCTCTTTTTCACGGCCTGCCAGTTTTTAAATTGCGTTGCCATTTCTTTCTTTATGGAAAAAAAAAAAGAAAAGAAACAGAAAATGGTTCCGTTTAATTTATTTGCACAAATGCAGAAGACGTATTCTATCTAAATTATTACATAAATATTGGAATTGTATATTTTTCCACGGGGCGGGCGGGAGGCGGGGGTTTCTGTTGACTTGTCTATTCTCTTATCATGCTGCTGCCAAACTGAGCGAGGTAGAGTGGAGGGGGGCCAGGGGCCAGGGGCCAGGGACCGTGGGATTTCAAAGCTTGCTTTTTTCCGTTCTCTCTCCTGCTCTCTCCCTGTTCTTCCGCCCCTGCATGGACGGGCGCTCCACCTTTCTCCCCACTCTCTCCAGGCCTTTCTCTCTCTATTCATTTATCTGAACCACAGAACACTGTACTCAGTGAGCAGAGCGCATCCTACAAGGGTCCCCTTCTCTCGGATCTGTCTGTGGAGTGAGGTTGGAGACAGGGGGAGGCAGCCAGTCCCATGACCCTCCTGCGGCATCCGTTCCTCCCTGCAGCTGTGTCTCTCCGCCTTGGTTTACTCTCACCTTGGCCAGGCAGGTGTCCTTGGTGGTGGTGGGGGGGGGGGGGTTCTCTCTCAAGGGGAGGGCTGTTGGGGGCACTGACCCCGTCCTGGTTGGCCCCTCCAGCCACACTTAGCGGAACCTCTCGGGATCCCCGGGGCCCTTGCTCCAGCGGTCCCAGCCGCCTGGCCCGCTCGCCCCAGAAGAGAGGATGGGCACGAACATTTGCCTATTTGGGAGCTGTGTTGGCCCCAGTGAGGCTTCCTGGCAAAGAACCTGGTGCATTAAATGTGGGGTGATGGAGATCACGTGAGCTGGAAGCCAGGGCCTCCCCAGGCCTGAAACGAGCTTCCCTCTTCTCTTGGCCTGTGAGTCCCACCCCCCATCCCCACCCACGGCTCCACCTTAACTACTAACAGCTCAGTTCGCACACCCTCTCAACAACCGTAGTTGCGCTTTCTGCTAACAGTAACACTTTCAGCTCTTACAAAGACACTAAATTTTCACGTGCTGGAGAGTCTCTATCAGAACGGATAGGTCTTTTGTCCAGAGTCTCTAAAACAAACAGAAAAGCCCCCATTTGCCCCTCCCTTCCCTTCTGACCTGGTTCGGGGTTGGGAGGGAGCAGGCCGGGCACTCACGAAGCTCCCTCCGGCCTCCCATGGCCAAGCCGGTGAACGGAGAGCCCAGAGCCCATGTCTTTCTCTGCAGAGAGAGATGTTAGAAAACGCTTTCTCCCCCATGAATCTTTTTTTTTCCCTCTTTTGATTGATTTTTATTGTTTTCCCTTACGAGAAAATAAGATTGCAACCACTCCCGGTAATGATTTAGTAGCTCCTTTTCATTTCAGTTTTTGTAAATTAGGAGATAATTCTCAGAGTTGCTAAGGATGATTTATTTAAGGGAACTCCGTCAAATAGCGAATGAGTTATGGGTAACATTAGATGAAAATAACCTCTCCCGTGGGAAAGGTTTCTCGAAGGCATGGATGCAAATATAAAATATTTAAAAAAATCTAAATAAAGCTTATTTTAAAATATTACCGAACTCTATGTTATTTGATTGCTTCTATGTTGCTCTGGTTGGGAGGCCAAGTCCCCATAACCTGCTTCTTGGGATGCCAGGGCTAGATCCCCAGGGGGTGACGGGAGGGGCCGAGGAAAGCTGGCTGGGTTCTGAGCTGATGGAGGGGCCGAGGCCCAGGTGGCCTTCCAGAAACATCTCGTCTTTGCTGGCTTTACTCTAGGCATCCGGGGCTGCCCGAGGTCCTAATACCCCAGCTCGGAGCCTGGCACCCTGGCTCAGCGCCCCGGTCAGCTTTCATCGGCTTCCTTCTCCCCCTGCCGAAGCCAGAGTAAGCCAGGCTTTTCTGAACCCCGGGAGGTCCCCCAGACGCAAAGCCTCCCCCAGCGAAACTCCACAGTGCGTCCCGAGAAGGGGCCCCCGGTACCCCATCCCCGATTGCAGCCAGTGCCTCAGCCTCTATCTCCCAGCCTCAACAGAAAGCTACTCCAGCTGTGAAACTAACAGGAGAGTGGCCTCTTACCTCCCGTCATTTCTGCTGGAAGGAAGCGCAAAGCCCGGGGTAGTAGAAGGTACCCGAGAGGCTACAGAGCTCAGGACCGCGAGGAACTAGGCCCTAGTTACTAGGGCACCTCCCCCAGCGGTGCTCAGCCCGGCCCCACATTAGAATCACCCCTGGAGCTTTCAAACAACGGCCAATGCCAGGCCAGCACCCGAATCAGAGCGTTAACCTCTGGTGATTCCGAGGTGCAGCCAGGCTGGAGGACCCCTGGGCCAATCGGAGGAGGGCACGTGGCCTCGAGATGCCACTGCTGCCCTCTCCCTGGCCTCGTGCAGGCATCACGAATCTGGTAAAGGGCCTCCCTGCCCTGCCCAAATCAGGTGGCTCCTGATTTCTTGACTTTACAAAGCCCCAGGCGGCCACTGCCCGTCAGGCGGAGTTGGCATACAAGGAGAGGGCCTATGTGCCATCCCAAAACTAACCCAAGCCCCACGCCGGCCCAGAGGAGAGCGGCTCGGCCAAGATCCCAGCTCTCGAGGAGCCGTGTGACCTCTCAGGGGCTGGGCCACACCTTGTTCAGATCTTGGTGGCTCTGCTCAAAGGCTGCCCTCCCTCCTTGTCGTCATCTCCGACACCTTGTCCCAAATGTCCCACCTCCGAGTGGCACCTGTTAGTGAGAAACTGAGGCAGGGCTGCCCAGGCCTCCGGACCAGGGGAAGCTGCACAGTTCACACCGCATGCCTCCGTGAGGCCCTGCTGTGTGGGCGCCCGAGTCCTGACGTGCGCACCTGCACGGCTGTCCTCTGCCCTCCTGCAGCTCTCCCGCCTGCTGGTCGGCTCCAGCAGGTGCCCCTAATAATAGCAGTAACAGTCCCAGCTAACACCACTAAGCACTGACACGGCCAGGGCCCACTGTGCACTGACATGCGTTAACTCCGTTAACCCTCCCACGGCCTCCGTGATCGAGAAATCCGGTGCAAACCTAGGGATGCTGCGCTGCCTCCAGCACAGTGCCAGCTGGGCAGTGCGGGGCTGGCACCCAGCAGGCGGGCACTGTCTGTGTTTCAGCCGGGCCTGGTGTGAACCTCACCTCCCCCGTTCACTCCTCCCTCATCCCCCATCGGTACTGTACTCTCTGGCACAGCCGCTCCTTGCTCTTGTGACCAAGTCTTCCCATGAGCCTTACCCCCAGGCTCAGAAAAAGAAACCCAGGGAGGAGCTGGCGGGAGGGCCGAGCAGACACGGGGCCGGCACAAGCCCTCGTTTTGAGCTTTGCTCTGCCTCGGAGTCCCCCCCCGGACTGCACCTGCACCCCACCCACCACACCCGGTGCCAGGTCCCCTCCTGACCCAGGATGAGCTGGGGCCGAGGAGCAGCCTCACACCAGGCCCCACTGTGCTGGGCAGCTGCTGTGTGCTTCCCTCCCCAGGCCTCGGGGAGCCCAGGTGCGCCGGGCCACCACGAGTGGGGTCACCCGCCCTTTGACAATGTAAGTGTAAAAATGCCTATGGGCCCTGGCACCCCGACACCTGCGTTGTCACAAAATGGGCCTCACAAACGTCCCTCCCCCAGCCCAGCTGCTCCGAACAATGGGCCCTTCAGCCTTTTCAACTCACCCCCTCCCCTCCCCCGCCACGTGGGCCACAGTACCCCGTGCCCCCTTCCTCCCACCGTTCCCACCGCCTGTGGAAAAAGAAGCTGGTGGTCATGAAGACGAGAGGGAAGACCTACAATTAACTTTTTCCAGAAGGATAGACTCATAACTTGAGACGATAAAAGGATGCCCTAGAAATTTAAAATACCTCCGGAGCTTGATCGTGACTGTTAGAAGTTGTTCAGCCGGGCCTCCGAAGGTGCCACCAGGTTCTTCATTGCCACCAGGTTCTTCTTCCACCGGGAAGTGGGAACAGGTGGGCGGGAGGGGGCCCGGGGTGCTTTGCCCATGGGTGGGGGAGGGGTTGAGTTGAAAAAGCGTAAGAGCCCATTGTTGGGAGCAGATGGGGGGGGGGGGATGTCTGTAAGGCCCGTTTCGTGTTGTGAACACGCAGTCATACCCCGTCACCAGTGCAGTATCACTGGACAGGCAGGTTGAGGGTATGAATCTGACGGCATCTGGGGTTCGGCTAATTCAAACCTGGGCCGCCACTGCCTGGTGCCTGAGAGCCCAGGTACTGAAAACCAGGGGAATACGCAGCCTGCGCAGCACAGGCCGTGCCCGCCCGCCGCCCCCAGCTAACCGAAGGCACGAGAAAGTGATCCCGGGAGGACTGAGCATTAGAAGCAAGAATAGCAGCAACGGAAAACCTTGACCTTTTCCCCCTGAAAATAGCAGGACTTGGAGCAGCCGGCATGTCCCCGGGGAGCCTGTGCGGTTGCAGGTCGCAGGCTCAGGGCAGCGGCCATGCTTCCGAATCCGCGTCCCCGGGAACCACTGGCTGGCTGCCCGTTGGCGTTGCTTTCTTAGCGGGTTTCCAGCAACTAGCAGTTAATTGCCCCGAAATAACAAAATCGATAAAGTTGCACATCATGCACAAAATCGATAAAGTTGCAGCCCACCCGTGGGGCCCGGCCAGGCCTGGCTAATCGCTCCAGCTGTGGCCCATGAGCCTCAGTCTTCTCACCTTTGAAATGGGCGTAATAACCCCTTTCCTTGTAGGCTCAGACATAAACGCTGCATGTGTTTTGGAGCCTGGGAAGGACAGTGTGTGTTCCTTGTGACTTGAGTGGATTTACATTCACTCAGAAGGAGGAGAAATGCAGGAAGCAGCTTGACACACATCTTTAGCCTAAAGAAGGCGAATGGATCCAGTCTGTCCCTGGGGGTGAAATCAGGGCATGGGGCTGTGTGCCCAGTCCTCAGAGTCCAAATTCAGGTCCACTGTTGCTCTGGGAGAGAATCCAGGTTTTTCTGTCTCGGGACAGGGAGGGTTGGAGGCATTTGCCCCAGGAGGCCGCAGCCCAACAGCATTGGCCTTTCCAAAGTCCAGTAGAAACGTCCTCTCTGCTGTGGCTACACGGACAGAGTCAGGCCGAGGGAGCACTGAGGCTGCCCAAGGCGGGGCTCTTGAGGTGTAAGTCCCAACGGTCGCCCTAGGGTGGCACATTATAAAGACGTGTCAGAGCCAGAGACGGCCTGGTCCGGCACCAAGGCGTGCCTCCAACTCCAAGAGAAAGGCTGCTGATGTCCTCACTTACAGGTGACCACGCCAAGGCACAGCTAGGAAGCGGCAGAACCGGGATTCAGCTCCCGCGGTCTCGCCCCGAAGTCCACGTTCTCAGTAACTGCTACGCAGTCTCTGATCAGCCACGTAAACTTAAAAATATCTATGGGACCAAGTGCTTCACCAGGGACAACAGGAAGCCTCACTAGCCAAGCAAGCCCTGTGCAGGCTCTCGGCTTTGGGGCTCAGGTTCTCCACCCTGGAGAGGGAAAAACTGGAATAAGCAAGGAGTTTGCAAACTGTGTTCCATGGAACCTTTAGGGGTTCCTCAGAGATCCCTCAAAAGATTGCCGTAGCTGGTGAAAGCACTATCAGGCAGGGCTCCAACCCCACCTTCAGCCGGAAGCTCCGCTCTTAGCTGTTGCACACGGGACCTCCTGGATCAGGGAGCTGCGTGCATATCGCACGTGGGCTCAGCTGCACGCGATTACGCGGGGTGATGGCCGCAGGTGCAGACCCTTTGCTCAAATGCAATCACATTATAAGGTAAATAAGCCAAAGCTGTCATGTTGTAGACCCTTCGCTCCAATGGGTTTCAGTGCAGACTTCCGTTGGAAAGCGTCCCCGAGGGGCCTCCGAGGCAGGCAGAGACCACCTGTCTGGGCAGTTCTAAGGGAGGAGCCACACCCAAGCAAGACCCCGGGCTGCCCCCAAGGTGCTGGTGACCAGCGCCCTTGCTGGGCCTGCTGAGCAGAGCACAGGCAGCCCTGGCAGCCGGCAGCAGTGCCCTGCTAGTCCCAGAGAGGGTCCCGCATTTTCCTCGAGGCACACAGCCAGGAAGTGGCGGGGCAGGCGTCCAGCCTGGATGAATCCAGGTTCTGATGTGATGGCCACCATCTCCGGTTTGGTCTGGTCTGTGGAGACAGACCTCTGCAGAGCACTGGGGGGCCTGCTGGCCTTGGTCTGGGGCCAGTGCTGCCCCATCAACACCGGTATGAACCCTAAATAGAGAGTACGGCTACCTAAGCCGCACTCGGAGGAGAGATGGGGGGCAGAGCAGCTGCTGAGGGTCCCACAGGGCTTGCCCACACCCTGCTCTCAGGCTCCTGCGGAGGCCCAGCCTCAGCCCAGTGCAGTCCCGAACCTGGCTCTGGACTCCCAGCTCCCAGCTGGGCCAATGACCTGCTGTGTGACCCTGGGCAAGTGGGTCTCCCTCTCTGGGCCTCAGGCTCCCCCTGAAACAGACCAGGGCAGTGGTTACCCATCCTGGACCACCTCCCCTGACACTCACTGTCTTGCAGCCCAGAGCTTTGGTTTGTTTGTCTTATAGATT
This sequence comes from Myotis lucifugus, assembly GCF_000147115.1. Lineage (NCBI taxonomy): Eukaryota > Metazoa > Chordata > Mammalia > Chiroptera > Vespertilionidae > Myotis > Myotis lucifugus. The sequence continues at coordinate 115,989 of NW_005871714.1, read as the reverse complement.
GATTTCATTTGAGCGAAGGGTCTGCGTGAAGCCAGTGTGAAATCCATGAGTTAGGTCATCGGAGCACCCTCCAAGGAGGAGAAGAGGCAGGGCCTGTCTCAGGCCTCCTCCTGCTCCCCCCAAAATTGTGGAAAAGCCATTCTCCATGAGCACCCCTGACTTCCCCCTGCTCCCCATGGCAGAACAGGAAATTGGGGGCTGCTCACGGCCCCCCCACTCCTGGCTTCTGAAAGCCTGTCAATCAAGGGACATAGATACTCCCCGGGAGGCCATGCGGGTGAACCACAGTGAGACTGTGAAGCAGTGCCCCTCAGGTCACAGCTATCCACAGTGCACAGCGCCCTTTCCTAGGCCAGTGGTCGGCAAACTGCGGCTCGCGAGCCACATGAGGCTCTTTGGTCCCTTGAGTGTGGCCACGAAGTTTCAATCGCACTGTACGTGCGCGCCCGCACATGGTATTTTGTGGAAGAGCCACACTCAAGGGGCCGCAGTTTGCCGACCACTGTCCTAGGCAGACGAGGGTCAAGGCTAAGGGTATAGATTCTGGGCAGACTCTCTGAGTTCGAACCTCAGTCCTGACATTTGCTACCTGGTAACCTTAGGCAAGTTGCTTAACCTGGCTGTGCCTCAGTCTCCTCACCTGTACGCTAGGGACAGTAAGAGTGTCCGAGGGTGGCTGCCAGGATACAGTGAATTCCTGTATGTAAAAGGCTTGGCTGGGGTAGCAGTGAACGTTAGCCACGATGATGAGGAGACGATGACAGTGATCTCACGCCAGCCTGTCACCAGCCCCGTGAGACAGGCAGAGCAGGGCCCTTTGTACAGATGCGAAGACTGAGGCCCAGGTAAGTTCAGCAACACACCCATGCTGCCAGAGCCAGCCAGGTGTAGGCCCAGAGGAAGTGAGAATTCTAGAGCTGACGGGCTCTCAGTGGCCTCTCGCCCACTCCTCTCTGACTGCAGGAAGGGACTTGCCACAGCCTAGCAGGGCATCCGTGGCTGAGCTGGTTCTGGAGCCCAGGGCTCCTGACTCCCAGGCCAGTGCTCCACCGACCACAAGACTCAGCCGGAAGAAACTAAATCTCTGGGTCAGTACGTTTTGGAAGCAATACATGGTGTCTCCAATCCTTAGAGACAACCCATTAGCTTTTCGAGGCTCTGACAAGTCTGCAAAGAAAAAAAGTATTTCCCTTTTTCCACCTTGTGCTTCCCAAACTTGACCACAGACCCATCCTTGCCTTTGCGTTTAGTCCGTGGAGCGCCCTCTTGGAAGTGTTGGGATGGGGGGCTCCTTCGGCTGCTTTCCTCTGTGCTTGGAGGCCCCACGCCAGTGGCTCTCTGAAGAGTTCTAAGCATGCCACGTTTCTGATGGCGTTGGGCCACGGCAAGTCCCTGTGGCTCACGTGGGATCCCCGTGTGCCTTGAGAAGCGAGGGGAGCCAGGTGCGAGGCAGGGGCGTCTGGACCTCCATCTACGTGAGCATCCCCTTTGCTCAGAAAACCTGGTCCGTGGCAGCACCTGCCGAAGGTGGAGGGGCCCCGGCAGACGGGCGAAGGAACGCCAATCCCGGTGTTTGTTTTGCTGCTGTCCCCGGTCCCAGGTGTAGACAGAGGGGCCGAGCCCTGATGCAGGGAGAAAAAGGGGCATGCCTCCTGCCAGGACGTCTGGCCCCTGTCACCCCACCAGCTCGGAGCTGCCTACTTGCTTCCTTGGGACAGGCCAGCGATGCTGGAGTCACATCCACATTGGCTGCAGGCCTGCACGGTGCTAGCGTCCTTCCTTGTTAGGAAGCTGATGTCTTGGGGTGGGGTGGGTGGAATCTATGGTTCTGGGCCAGGGAGGGAGAAGGCCACTCTGACGCTGTCACCGCAGGACCAGAGCTGCGGTGACGGAGGAGGCTCTCTGTACGCCAGAGGAGTTTGAGAGCCGTCTATAAACCGATTGCAGCTCAGGGGTATGAACCATTCATTCCCAGGTTCCCTCGGTCTGTGTGTGTGTGTGTGTGTGTGTGTGTGTATGTGTGTGTAAGAAACACACACTCGTTTTAGCGACAGCCGGAACCCAGCGGAGTCTATAAAAACCAAGCAGCACAGGGAGGGGTGTGGAGGAGCAGGCCAGGCTTGGGAGCCAGGTCTTTGGGCTTGACCATGTAGCTCTGTGACCTAAGCCAGTCCCTTAGTCCCTTTGAGCTCAGTTTCCCCCTCTGTAAAATGGAGCTGAAACGGCCTATCTCCCAGGCTGTTGGAAAGGTGAATAGATGGATAGCAGCTGCTAGCCGCAGCGCTGCAGGAGACGCAGCTGAGAGCAAGTGCAGGCCACGAGAGAAAACACAGCCCTCCCTGGGCGTTTCTGAGCTCCACATTCCCGTCTGTAAAATGGGCCTGTGGGAACCTCGTGCCCACCTCCCAGGGAGGATGCAGCGTGCCCACAGCCACGGATCATGGAGCCGCAGGCAAGTGTTAGCAGCAGGACCTGGGGCCTCTGGTGGGAGCTGGAATGATTTGGACTCGTGGGGCCACTGCCAAGCGTGTTGAGGGCGACAAGGACTGTGCTGGGCACTTACCCACTTCATTCCCATTCGGCCTCAAAGCCTGTGGCCAGGGCGGCAGCAGGACCGGAGTCAGCCTACCAGTGGCCTGAGAGCCCAGCCAGGTGACTCAGCCATTTCTCCTGGCCCTGGCCGGGCTCTGTGGAGCTCAGAGACTGGAGGGTGGGAGGGAGAGGGAGGGAGGGAGTGCTCCACCTTCAATAAAGGCGCTGATGGGCCTGACCAAGGGGGACTCACACTCTCCCGGGAACCCCAGAAGCACGTGGTCATCAGTGTGGACTCGCAGGCAGGCGGGGAGGGTGTCAGGCTGAGGACAAGGAGATGGGCAAGCAAATGCTACAAACCAAAACCCCTTTTCAAAATACAAGAGCCTGTTGTTAAACATTCACCAGCACAACGCTGGGTTAGGGCTTGCTAGGAACCCAAGTTACCTCGGGGGCAAAAACAGGCCCATCTTCCGCCTCCTGGAATTTGCAGTCTAGAGGGAGTCACAGATGCTCTTCACATAATTACACAACCTTAATTAATCCCACCATGAGACAGGTGATGCAGGGGCGCACCTGGATTGACGTGTGAGCATGTGTGTGTGAGCGGGAATGTGAGTGTATTACGGGGGTGACGGGCCTACACTAGTGACCAGAGAAGGGTTCCATGTAAGAGGAGAGATTTAAAGGGACCCTGAAGGTATCGTAGGAGTTCGCCAAGCCGAGAAGACAGCAGCAGGCCGCCTTTGGGGGCAGAGGGCAGCAGGTAGAGGGGAGGCAGGATCGCTGGGTGCCCAGGGTGTGAGGAAAGGGGGAGAGACGGAGGGGAAGCTGACAACATCACTGGTTCCCACAGACCCCAGTCTGGAAGGAGCTTGGACTTTGTCCCGGGAGCCAGTGAAGGCTGTTGAGCAGAAGCGGTGCCCGGACATAATCAAATTTTAACAATATCCAAACAGCCCTGGCCGGTTTGGCTCAGGGGATAGAGCGTTGGCCTGAGGACCTAAGGGTCCCGAGTTCGATTCCAGCCAAGGGCATGTTCCTCGGTTGCAGGCTCCTCCCCGGTCCGGGCCCTGGTCGGGGCTCATGCAGTAGACAACCAGTCGATGTGTTTCTCTCACATCGATGTTTCTGTCTTTCCTCTCGCTTCCACTTCTCTCTAAAAATCAATGGAAAAATATCCTCTGGTGAGGATTAAAAAAAGAAACAAAAATAAAAACATCCAAACAAATGGAGTTGTCCATCCCTCCCCCATAACTTGGGCTTTTACCACCACTGATGGCAGTAAGCATCACCGTGAGGCAGGCCTGGCTAATGAAGAGATGATAGACTTGACCGCCCACCTAGGGACTCCCTTGGCGGCAGGGCAGATGGACACACCGGCACACGGGCAGGGTCAGCAGAACATGAAGAGTGAGTGCTGGGTGGACAGTGCACACAGCAAGCAGGGTGTCCATTGGGGGCGTGTAGAGAAAGGCAGGCTCCCAAGGGCCTCCCTCTACAAAACCACTAAATCTGGAATAAAACATACTTTTTAATGCATGGCTGGCCTCAGCAAAAGTAAGGGAAATCTCCAAGGCACCCCCACCCCTAAACCTAAAGCTCTGAGCTAATTCCAGAGCAGGAGCAGTGAGCGGTAGCCAGATGCAAAAGCCGTGTCTGTCCAGACAGATGCGGACAGCAGGACTGCTAACGGGGGAGCAAACCTTGGGGCGTGGCGGAGCGAAGGGACAGAACCTACCTCTCTCAGGCCCCTGGGCCCTGGCGTCCCAGAAGATGAAATATGAGATCAACATGCATGAGAGTCAGCAGAAGCTCAAGCACCTTTAAGCCTCCAAGGCCTTTCAGATAGAGCAGTTGTCAAAACCAAATACAAAAATAATACAAATGCAGTATTTAAAGAAATTTCAGATAAAATCATAGAATGAGCAAACAGCAAGAGACTGTCTAAAAAGACCAGGCAATCTTGAAAAACAACCAAATAGAACTTTTAAAAACAAAAATATATCATTGATAGCATTAGAAAAAAAAATCAGTCCAAGGATGGGTTAAATAGCAGACAAATAGCTGAAGAGAGATTTTTAGAATGAAAAAAAACAGGAAATTACCCAGAATGCAACGCTGGAAGATAAGTTGTTAAAAACTCTGAGGAGAAATGAGAGCTTTCTGGTTCACTACAATAGCCCACTAGCCACAGATGGCAAAGTAAACGTAAATTTATGTTAATTAAAATTAAATAAAATGTAAAACTCGGTCTTCAGTTGCACCACCTACATTTGAAGAGCTTATAGCCACATATGGCTGACAGCTGTCACATTGCACATTGTAGATTACACAACTTTTCCCTCATCACAGGAAGTTCTTCTGGACAGTGCTAGGTTACAAGAAAGGGAAGACAAAGTCCAGTCCCAGACGGAAACAGAGAATGGAGAAGAGGTGATATTTTAAGAGATAATGGTCGAGAATATTCCAAAAACGAAGCCACAGATATGGGAAGTTTCTATCAACCAGAATAACTAAAAGAGAAATCCACATCTAGCTGCATCCTAAAGAAACTGAAGAACATTAGAGACAAAGAGAAAACCTTAAAAGTAACTAACAGAAGAGCAATGGGACTGGCAGCTGACTTCCCTTCAGCAAAATGGAAGGCAGCAGAAAGTGGAGCAATGTCCTCAAAGCACGGAAAGAAAATAGCCGTCAACCTAAAACCGTGTACCCAGCAAAACGCTCTGAAGAACAGGGTGAAGTGAACTTTTTTCAGATAAACCAAAGTTACTCTTAATCAGAGGAACTTTTTTAAATATATGTTTTTATTGATTTCAGAGAGGAAGGAAGAGGGAGAGAGCGATAGAAACATCAATGATGAGAGAGAATCATTGATTGGCTGCCTCCTGCTTGTCCCACCCTGGGGATGGAGCCTGCAACCTGGGCATGTGTCCTGACTGGGAATCAAACCATGACCTCCTGGTGCAGTGTTCGGCAAACTCATTGGTCAACAGAGCCAAACATCAACAGTACAACGATTGAAATTTCTTTTGAGAGCCAATTTTTTTAAAACTTAAACTATATAGGTAGGTACATTGTTATTAACTTAATTAGGGTACTCCTAAGGCTTAAGAAGAGCCACACTCAAGGGGCCAAAAAGCCGCATGTGGCTCTCGAGCCGCAGTTTGCCGACCACGGTCCTGATGCATAGGTCGGTGCTCAACCACTGAGCCACCCCAGCTGGGCCAGAGGAATTTTTAAATCAGGTTCTTCATTATCCCAGAAGTAATGTCTAAGCCACAAGAAGAAATAAAGAACAGAAATTGGTAAACCTGTAGGTACATTATTTTAATATTTAATATTATCAGTATAAAATAATCATGACAATGTCTCAATTGTGGGGGAGTTTAAAAGGACATAATTCAAATACTGGATAGGGTAGGGTTTAGTCAAGAGACGTGATCAGAATGAATGTTTTTAATAATCTTACATTTTAGGAGACGGTATTAAGATACTGATCAGCCCTAGCCAGTTTGGCTCAGTGGATAGAACAATTGGCCTGGGGACTGAAGGGTCCCAGGTTCAATTCCAATCAAGGGCACATGCCCGGGTTGTAGGCTCGGTCCTCAGTGGGGGGGCTTTGTAGGAGGCAGCCAATCGATGATTCTCTCACATCATTGATGTTTCCATCTCTCCCTCTCTGAAATCAATAAAAGTATATTTTTAAAAAAAGATATTGATCAATGCTAGGTTTCAAGTTAAATATTCAGGATAAGTTTTCAAGGGCAAGCATTTAAGCGTGGCTCAGGACCTCCGCATGTATCAGAAGCACCTGAGGGGCTTGTTAATTAAGACACAGATTGTTGCTGGGCCCAACCCCAGCGTCTCCGTGTCAGGAGGCCTGGGCAGGCTCCAGGGGTTTTCACTCCTAACAACTTCCCGGGTGTTGCTGCTGCTGCCGCCGCCTCAGGGGCCGCACGTCCAGGACGACTGAACCCGAAACAGAGAAGCGGGCGCTTCACCTCCAAACCCACTGAGGGGGTGGGAATGAGATGAGAAAACAAACAAAAAACCTCCCACCCAGACCCACCCAGGCCAGTAAAAACATCATGCAGGCCACACATGCAATTTTAGATTCTGTAGTGGCCATATTAAAAAGTAAAAAGAAAACAGGTGAAATGAATTTTAGTAATATCTTTTATTTAACCCACAGACCCAACATATTATTGTTTTAATATGTGCTCATAAAAATTAATAACATAGTTTACATCACTTTGTACACAGCCTTCAAAATCTAGTGTGTGCTGTACACCGCCGGTCCTTTGAACGTGGACGAGCCACATTACCGGGGCTCAGTAGCCACACGGGGCTTGTAGCTGCTCTTCGGGACAGAGCCGATCTCGACTGTAAGTGCCATGAGCCTGCAGAGATTAGAGACCCCAGGCCATCACTGTATGCCAGACACCCATTGTCTGCCAGGCGCCAGGCTGAGCATTGTGTATACTTCATACAGCCTCTCATCTGGCCCTCACATAGGCCTGTGTGATTCGACATCATTATCATCCCATTTCCCAGATGTGTAAAGTGAGGCTGAGGACATCAGAAACACTTTCCCAAACCCAGGTCTCTCATATTCCAACGCCAACCTCAGAGCCTCGAGGTTTCTGTAAAGGATGTTCTATCACAGGCCAGACAGTAACTATTTTAGGATTTTGGACAGACAATCTGTCACAACTACTCACACTGCCGTTGCAACAGGAGAGCAGCCTTAGACCACGTGTGGCAAATAGGTGAGGCCGTGCCCCAGTCACCTTTAATGGAGACAGGCAGGCTGCGGGCTGAATGTGGCCCACGGGCCATAGTGTGCCGGCGCCTGAGCCAGGCTGACACCCTGCTCCGTGGGCCCAGGTGGGGGAACCCTCACTAACTGCTGACAATTTGGGGTGCCCTCGTGCCTGTGTTGGGGTGGGCGGGAGAACGCAGTCTCTCCTCCACAGTCTCACTGTGTCCCGCCTCTTCGTGTTCGGCAGCATCCAGAGTGGCAGCCTCCTGGCCACCCCTCCTGAGACGCTGCCCGGGCCCAGCCAGGCCTCTAGGTCCTCAGGGCTCACGGAGCTGCCTGGCTATAACCATGAGTGATTCCCCCTCAGGGCTGAGACAGAGGGGAAATAAAAGCCGGGACTGATGGGATCCCGGCCATAAAACCTGGCCCTCTAATGCCAGCATCTGGAAATTGCCTTTAATTCATAGTGTCTGACCCCAAAGCCACCCTCCTCACACCAGCGGCAGCATCTCCTCCTTGGAGTTCAGCCCGGGGGGCGGGGGGTGGGCGGAGGGAGGTGGCGCGCTGAAGGGCGGTCTTTGCTCAGAAACCGAAACGTGTGCTTTGCTCCTATGAACTCGGCGTGGCCCCCGCATTCCTGGAGCCTGGAGTCCATCAATAACGTGAGTGCGGAGCCAGCTCCTCTCGGGGCCAAGGCCCTTTAGTCAGAACCACCGGCACCGGCTCCCAAAGACCGGCCCAGGAGCGTTGGGTTCTTGTCTGTCCACGGGCCCGCCAGGCCCCCTCCACCCTCCGTGTGCTCTCTCCTTCCTGCTGTCTTTTTGTATTTGCTGTTTCTATGGCAGGATTTCTCTCCTGAAGACTTGCTCTTGGAGTCTCTCTTCCCCTCCCTCCCTCTCTCTCCATCTCTGTCTCTCTCTCTGACTCCTGCTGCCCATCTTCTCCCAGTCTCCCCCTTCCCACGGCCCCTTACCTCCCTCCCCTGGGGAGACAGAGCCAGGCACTGCAAACACCTTGGCACCGAACACACAAGCCCACCCTCACCTCTCCGACAGCGGCCCTGCCCACCCGGACCCAGCGGGAGTCTGGCTGGGGCAGAATTCCTGCCCAGGTAGGAGGCTCAAGGCCTGGGACTGGGTTCCCTCCCCAGGCACCGAGCCGAACTCAAGCCACACTCCTCCCAGGAAGGCGGGGGGACCTAGGCAGCCACAGCTGCATTCAGGGTGTAGCCAAAAAGCGTCAGGTGTGGACCCGGTGGCCACCAATGAAGAACAGGGTTGGAACTTGCTGGCAAACAGACTTATTGTCTGCGAGGGCCGCTCCAGAAACTGGCTTCGCTTTATCCTGAGAAGATAAATCACCCAGCTGCCCAAGGTGACCTGCTGCCCAAGATAGTGAAACATGGGGACAGAACGGGGCCCATCGCAGGCGGCGGGTGAAATAAAGGTCGAGCAGCCCTCCCTGAGGCCTGTGCGGTCGGAAGATAGTGCAGGCTGCTCCCGGGTGCAGGGGTGCCGTGAGAACCGCGTGTCACGGGACGAACGCGGGGTGCAGTGCGTGGGTCTGCGTGTGTTGTAGCCTGGGCTTATGTGTCTCCCAACGTGCGCTTCGCTAAATACTAACAGCTGCTGCCTGAGGGTGCGGGATTTGGGGCCATTTCCACCTTGTTTTATTTGTATTCTTTTCTGGATTAAGTTTTTAAAATTCTTCTCTGTGTGTAACGGGGGAGTTGTGGCAAAACAAAACAAAGGCCATTTTGGGGTTTTTTAAAGTATGTTTTTATTGATTGCAGAGAGGAAGGGAAAGGGAGAGGGAGATAGAAACATCAGTGATGAGAGAGAATCATTGACCGGCTGCCTCCTGCACGCCCCACACTGGGGATTGAGCCCACAACCCGGGCATGTGCCCTGAGCGGGAATCGAACCATGACCTCCGGGTTCATAGGTCGACGCTCAACCACTGTTCATAGGTCGACGCTCAACCACTGAGCCTCACCAGCGGGGCCATTTTGATTTTTAAAAGAAGAAATGCTTGGGGGGAAGACATCCCTGCCCTCCTCCTGCAGGGGGAATGCAGGCTCAGGGGGTGCAGCCTGCCTGTCCCTGCCCCCCGCAGCTCCCCCGGACCCCCTCCCCAGCAGGGCCTGCGTGCGTTGGGAGCCCGGGCATGTGTGTGTCCTCCCCAGCCTGCGCTCGTGTGTTGCAGACTCGGACAGCCAGTGCAGCCCCACGAGGCAGAGCCTCAGCCTGTCGGAGGGCGAGGAGCAGGTGGACCGGCTGCAGCAGGTGGAGCTGGTCAGGACCACCCCCATGTCCCACTGGAAGGCGGGCGCCGTGCAGGCCTGGCTGGAGGTGGTCATGGCCATGCCCATGTACGTCAAGGCCCTGCGCGGAGAACGTGAAGAGCGGGAAGGTAGGGCACCCCCGGGCCCTCCCATGAGCTTTACCAACCCTGAGCTGGCCTGCCCCACTCACACCCCACCCCACCCCCACCCTCAGGGGGAGGAGGAGATGTAACCCAGGAGCCGGCTGATCTGGTGCAGGCGCCAGTGTCCCAATAAACCCTCAGTCTCCCCAGCAAGTCACAGCCCTCCTGAGCTCAGCCCCCTCACCTTTAAACCCGGACGAGCCTCCCTTTACCTGGCTGAAGGGAGGCAGGGCTCCATGGGAGGGCTCTTTTGGCCTGGATGGTGATCTGCCCACCTCCTGGAGCCCCGGCCTGAGAGGTGCTGCAGGGGTGCTCCAGGTGGGCTGCAGGGGTGCTCTAGGTAGGCTGGAGGGGGTGTTCCAGGTGGGGCTTTAGGGATGTTCCAGGGGGGCTTCAGGGGGTTCCAGGTAGGCTGTGGGGGTGCTCCAGGCAGGCTGCAGGGGTGCTGCAGGGGTGCTCCAGGCGGCTGCAAGGGGTGTTCAGGGGTCTTCCAGGGGGGCTTCAGGAGTGTTCCAGGGGGGCTTCAGGGGGGCTCCAGGCAGGCTGTGGGGGTGCTTTAGAGGGTCTGCAGAGGTGCTCTGTCCTGACCGCTGGGAAGATGGGCAGGGAGATGGGGAGAGGGAGCCCCAGCCAGCAGAACCCTCTGGGGCTCAGCCCTGGCCGACACGGGTCCTGGGAGGCCTTAGGTGCCCCAAGCCTCCCGGGTGCTCAGTGCCCACCTTTCTGGGGCGCAGGTGCTGCTGAGCCTGAGTGACGAGGACCTGGAGCTGGGCCTGGGCGTGTGCAGCTCCCTGCACCGGCGCAAGCTGCGGCTGGCCATCGAGGACTACCGCGACGCCGAGGCGGGCCGGAGGTGAGCCCCGCTCCTGGCACCTGCCTGGGCTGGCCCCAGGGAGGGAGAGAAGTCCCCCCAGGACCTCCGATCACACAGGTGGGGTGAAGGGGCGCTGTAGGCCGGGCCAGGTGTGCAGTCTGGTCCCACACATCTCTGGGCAGGAGGCCCAGGCACACCCCAGTCCCCCCATGGAAAGATGGAGACCAGGGAGTGAGTGAGGCCCCACATGCCCTCCCATCCCCCCGGTGCAGGGGTCGGGGAGACCTCACACACCCCCAGAACCCCTCTATCTCCGAGGTGTGCCAGCCGAGTGGAGGTGGGGATTTGGCCACAGTGTCTGCTCTGCCTGCTTCCAGCTCAGCCCCAGCTCCCGGGGTTCCAGGGCGCGGAGGGCGTGGAGGGAAGGAGGGAAGGAGGGAAGGAGCAGGCAGGGAGACCTCGATAGGATGG